>NW_009186868.1:28603-50699 GCF_000690835.1 Fulmarus glacialis
CTCTTGTCACTCTGTAAATACTACCTCTGGCAGCATGTATGTGAAACTCTCTAAATATGCTGTTAATCATCTCTCTCCCTCATTGCTTTATAGCACACACTTGTTTGGTTTTTGGTTTTTTTTTTTTCTTTCTCATAGGGTGGTCTACAATGAAGTCATACAGACTGCTAAATATTACATGAGAGATGTGACTGCCGTGGAATCTGCATGGCTCTTGGAACTGGCACCTCATTTTTACCAGCAAGGAACGGTACGGAATCAGCATAAAGCCCAAACGGTACCATTGCTGTATTAACAGCTCTTGTATCTGCACTTTTTAAGTGTTTATGCTTTGTTGTTGTCTATTTAATGGTACAAAAATGAATTTGGTTTTGTTCATTGTAGTGGTTTTAATATGAAGAAAGAGGATAATAAATTGATGCATGAAAGCTTTTTCCTATTATCCAGCCAACAGACGTGATTTCAAAGTTACAAAATAGCGTATTACTCTGGTAAATGAAGCCTTCAGCCGTTTTACACTTGAATATAGGCACTTGGTAGCACTTCTCTGAGGAGCACTATAGCTAGGCAGTGGTCATACTTTGCACAATAATTTTAGAAGAGTCTTTGCATGCTTTGCAAATGTTTGTGCAAAGCCTGAGCCTTTTTTTGAGCATTAATTATATTTACTGCAAAAAAATCAGCTGTGATCTATTCAAACTTATTCAAACAGCAAAGAACAGCTGCTATTTGTGCAAACCTTTATTGCAAATTCTGTTGTGTGTGATATACATACCTTTTCTTTACAAGTGTCTTTTAACAGTTGTCACCATCCTTTATCAACTCTGACCCATGTGAATCCGTCAATCTAGACTTATTCACTGGTCATTCTGAGAACTGGATTGGTGTTAAATATTACTAACATCTAAATGTTAGTTATGCTGGAGCTGTTGATACCACATTGCATGTAAATACTGTACAGGCAAGATTGCCAAACTGATCTTGCATGTGAATTTCCCATGGGAGATTAATAACTACTGAGCTTTATATTCTAAATCAGTGAAGTATTTCCAAAATACTGAGTGAAAAAATACACTTGTGTATCAGACCTATGCAATACAGGAGATCTGTTCGTGCATGTGAGCAGCCATGTTACAAAAATGGCTGTTCCTGATTTACACGTCTGCTATGCTATTTGACTTTTCTGAGAATCTGATGTTTGTTTTCTTTCACTTCTTGGGGTTTTTGGAAAAAAGGAAAACACTGTGGTGCATGGAGCATCTTAGGACATACCTCTGTGGTTACAGTGTACACTGCATTGCCATCTGTCCATGTAATTGACTTGAGAGGGTTAGTTTTTTAATGTTGAGCTTGGATAATTCATCTCAGCTATCCAGAGACTTACCATCTATAAATGCACTTACTAAGTAGCTGAATATTTTCTGCCTTTTTTTCTATAACGCATTTGACAAAGGCAGTAATGACCCCTGCAGGGTAGACCCGAGTCTTTAGCTGCTGTTAGACATTCTGCAAGCATGGTGTAAAAAGAAGATGAGCCAATGTTCCAGTTGTATCAAATCTGCTCTTGGAATAATTAG
This sequence comes from Fulmarus glacialis, assembly GCF_000690835.1. Taxonomy (NCBI): domain Eukaryota; kingdom Metazoa; phylum Chordata; class Aves; order Procellariiformes; family Procellariidae; genus Fulmarus; species Fulmarus glacialis. The sequence goes on from NW_009186868.1 coordinate 30,181, forward strand.
TCCTTTTGACTCGCCTATTTACGTGTTGTAACATCCCATACACAACACAACATCCCATTATGATATGACTTCTCCACAGGCTCAATTTTGGGGTGAGGTTTTCCTTTAGGTAGGTGGTGTTGGGGAATGTGACTCAATGACTTGTTCAGGCAAAACTTGAGTTGCTTTTTGTAGTGAAGAAGGCTCGTCTTGAATAGTACTACCTACCTGACTGAGAGAACATGTTTTTCAAGGTAGTACTACTATTGTTGTAGATATTCTACGAAATTACATCAGAACCTAATTTTAACCATTGCCATCCTTTTGATTTGATAGAGATGAACTTGGTTTGTGGCATGACCTAAGCATTGCTTTCATCCTAAAATAAGTGGAAGCTCTGGAGGATAGTGCTGGTTTTGAGGAAAATTATCTTTTCCAGTTTGGTCAGTTATCCTTATTAGCCAAAAGGCTTGGGTGTCTTTATAAAATGTTTAAAAGCTAGAAATGTTCCTGTTGTGTAGAGCTTTGAATTATACATGTAAATTTTGAATAAGCAAGCCATTACAAGACACACAAATTTTTGCTAATTTATAGACATTCAGACCCTTTTTCTACTGAAGGATACATCTTTGTGCTAATAAGAGATTCCTGAAATATGAGAATCTTTATTCCTGTATCAAGTTAAAAACAAATTACAACTGCAAAGGATTCTGTGTGAAAAGATATTCTTCTCCAGCTTGATTGTCAGTCAATTGTCTCAGTCAATTATGTTTCATTCCAAATTTTGCAGGACTTTCTTTGTGTTTTCATTCCATGTTTTTGTAGGCCTTTTTCTTTAAGAGCATAGAGGTTCAAAGGTCCAATGCAACTACAGCTGCAGTGTTAATACATTAGTTAGTCTTGTACTTCATGTCCGTACTCCTAGTGTTTATGCACATGTGTTGTTGGGAGCACATATCCCTTCCTGCACATTTTTACAGGCTGGCAACTTGCTTCCAGTGGGAAATTGTTCCTATGCTTGCAGTTAGTACAGGAGTAGTAGAAGATGATATTTTTTACCAAGCCAGAATATCACTTTGGGATACATGTGGTTTTTTGATTTCATAGGTTTATTTTAGCTATATCAGTAACAAGCAGAGCTTGGGAAGGGTGGTCTTTGATATTTGTGTAAGAATTTGGGATTAAAGACTGAAAGCATTCTAGCTGAACGTTTTTCTAATTTTGTATATGCTAAGCAATTTTTCTTTTCTTTTCTTGCAGCATCTTTCCTTGAAAGCAAAAAGGGCTAAAGTAGATGACCACTGATTTGACATGACTGAAGTCTTGTGACATCAGATGCAGAACCTACCAGTGATTTCAAGCTGGCTGCAGTCCATTCAGCAGTCAGTTCATTAGCAATTTGATCTTACATCAACTTAAATGTTTAAATGCCTGCCAGGATCTCTAGGGGTTTATGCATGACCAGTACATTGTAAACCTATGTAGAGCTTGTGTTGTGGACATTTCATTCTTTGCCTACTTGACCACTGTTGTTAATCTGGGCATGTTGCTCCTTTTAAATAGGTAGAAAAACAATTTAAAAAGTAAGAGGACATACAGGACCACAAAAAACTGAACCTTCAAGAAGGAAACTGATTTCCTGGTGTGGTACAACTGCCTTACAAGAGTGGGGAACAGGGTACCCTGCCTCCTGCTACCTAGAGCACTGTGACTACTACCGGCCAAACTGAGACTGACTCCTGACAAGCAGGAGCTCAGGGCAATGAAGTAGCCCTTGAAATGCAAGGGGCTGCCACGGAAACATTGATTTCATGTTGGACCATCCCGAACTGGTGCAGTTTGTGCCCCCAAGCAGTAAGTCTCCTGCCTGAGGTCGAGCTGCCCCTGGCTCCCTGTGCTGTAACAGTCCTTCTGTAGGTAGCCTTGTATTAAAATGTCTTGTTTCCATACATGAGAGTTGCTGTTTGGGGAGGGGGAGGAGGAGTAGCTCAGTATTTTTAAGAAGGATTAATTTTTTGTTCAGTCAGGGGACTATACACATATATTCACAAACAAACAAATTCACAGATGGGACTTCACTTTTTCGCCCCCCCCCCCTTAACAAGAGAAAAGATGTTAGCCTCTCAATGCTTGGAAATACCCGAAAATTTCAGCAGGGGTATTTCATGGAACACTGTTTTTTAGCCTCTGTCATTTGTCAAAGATGAAAATGTTCTGTAGTTTCCTATAAGGAACACAGTCCTCTATATTTCTTTTATTTAGAATCTGTTCTTTGCTACTTGGGACTTTTCTTCATGTGTTACTGTAAGAGAAGAGTGCTCTGAACAGTTGCTGCTTTAATCGGGACTCCACGGCTACTTTTCAGTAGGAACTGTATGTTTTGTGTTTTAACAAGGTAGCTTGGATACATGTATTTATTTTTTCCAACCCTATTGATATTTATTTTAGAAACACATTGTTTGAAAATTTTATTTTTGTAAGGCAACTGATTTGATGAATGTGTTTTTGGCATGTTAACTATAATTTTATTTTGTTTTAAAAAAAAAAGTATGTAAATAGGCAAAAATTTCTACATAGAACAAATGCCTTCCTTGTCACAGGACTGCCTTGAAAACTTTCTTGAGAGCTTCTTTACCTTCTCCCTTCCAAACACCCTCAGAGAGAACATGTTCTGTCATGTGCAATGTGTGGTCTATTCAGTGTCTACGTACTGACTGCCAGCACAAAAAGATGTACCCGTCTCCATGTATGGCACCAGCAGCATGACACCATGTCACCTTCCTTGCTGTTTTCCCCGTGAACCTCACCTTTGTATTACTCTCTCTCCTAGAATGGAAGCTCTTTGGGGCAGGGACTGACTCCTAGCCAGAGCTGAAAGCAGCGTTGGCACTTACTAAAGAGATACAATTTGCGATTTTTTTTTTTTTCTCTTAAAGGATCGGAGAAAGAGCTGAATATGAAGACTTGTAAAATATTTGTGTCTCTCTGTCCTCTGGAAATATTCTTAAGAAAAATAAAACCATTGAATCAAGGAAGCTTGAGAATGCATCACTTCAGCCTGAGTAGCGGGTGATTTCCCAGCACACTGGGTGGTTGTACTGAGCTGGTCCGAATTGTGATGGGCTGTCAGTGGATGACCACTTCATTTGCCAGTTCTGAGACTTTCGGGTGGTTCTGGAGAACGCTCTCCTCCAGATATACTTTCACCTGGCTGTACATCTGCAAAATTTTGACTTGGAATGATTCTAACTCCTGCTAAGTTAAGAACCCACCGAGGTGAAAGCTTTGTAACATGCTGCAAGCAATTGTACTTTTCTAAGAATGAGTGCAATAGGTCTTCGTAAACAAAAACAGAAATTGAGACTTGTTTTTCAGTAGTTTCACAAACTATTGAGGTATTGCCAGAGGTGCAGAACAGGCAGACTTTATACTAGAGATGCAGGCTAAGAATAAGTGTTTTTAGTATCCATACAGTTACCTTTAGAGAGAAAGCACTGCTTTCATCGGAAATGTGGACCCTTTGAAGGTGTTTGAAGACAGAGACTCAAAACTTGAAAGACCTGAAAATCTCTTTACTTTGTAAAATTTTGGCCTACAGCTCTCTGCTAGATTTTTACATAGCATTATGCTTTAAATAACTTTGATTAAGGAGATGGGCAACTGTACCTTGTTGGCTCTTTGCTGCATAAACAGTCTGTGTGCTATTTTGAGGAGGTTGGAGTCATTTGAAGATGTTTGTAAAGGAGTTTATGAAACAGTTTAAGGATTTTAAACGTGGCTTTTAGAGAATGAGGTTAAACTATTAGGCTCTTGAATTAAAATGTAGCTTGAAATAGAAGTCATGCCACCACTGGCAAGGAGATATTTTTTAAAAAAAGTAAATTTACAATCCATTAATGTCAAATTACTGTGGGGGGAAAAAAAGAAGCTATACTCCTGAAGTCCAACAGAAAGTGCTCTCAGTGTTTCTACTCATGACTTTAGTATTGTCAGTTACAGAATAAGGTGAAGCTAAATTGGAATAAAAATTCAGCCAAAACAATATTAGTTGAAATATGTTTCTCATCGTGTAGACTAAAAATAATTCTGATAAACTGATGGAAAAACAGTCAGAACTCTTCCTGGTTAATCTGAAGAAAGAGACCAGTAATTAAAAGAATAAAATTTAAAAAGGGAAATAAATAAGGGAGAGTTAACTGCCATTTCTTCTCAGTGCTTTATGACAAAAATGCAATGTTCTCTAAAGGTACATCAAGGTAATGTGATGTATTTTTAAGCTGAGTTAATTTTATATATGCATTACAATAAGCACATTACAGACAGGCATCGGGGAAAAAGTGGTAAGTCAGGTAGCGTGCGTCTTTAAACCAAAAAAAAAAAAAGTAGTTTACCAGAATCAGATATCTGTGTGACTCATTCTAGATCTGGTGGTTCAGATCTTTTCTGGCTTGTGGGCGAGTGCAAACAGTGAATGGTTTCCTGTTCCAGCAAATGGAAAAACAGGACGGAGATGCTAACATGGGGAGAGTGTGGAGCAGCATTTCTGCGTGAGGGAAGAGAGGACTGCGAGACACTAGAAATGTTCCAGAAATTCCAGCTGTATTCTGCAAAGACATTTCTGATTACGCGGAGGGCTGGGCTTCTCTTGATTCTGTCGGGAGCCTTGGTCAAAGGGAAGGAGGCAGAGAAAAGAGCAGAGAAGCAGAGAGCTGTCTGCAGGGGAGGTGCAAATAGGTGCAGGGTTTCTTCATCGTCGGTTCACATGGTGACTCTGCTTGTTTACTCCTCGATTGCTGCTGAGCAGGTGGTTACCGAGCTGCTGGCTTGGTTGGTGGGAAACTAAACTTCCAGAAACTGATTGGGAATTAATTAGCTGAGCCAGTATTGCTATGCTTGTCCCCTTTACGTGACTTTTGTGATAAAACCCCTGACCAGCAGCCCTGGAGCCGAGGACCGGACTGCTTGTTCGTGGGGCAGGCAGCTGCTGGTGCAGGAGCACAGGCACGATGGCTGCAGTGCTACGGAGGCTGTGTGAGGCTGGGCTCAGCCATCCGCCTCGCCACTGTGTACCCAGACAGTATACCATCTTCGGATTTGAAAGGCGATTCTATTCTGAAATGTAGTTGTCAAAACCATTCCTTATGTTTCAGCTGCTTTCTTTACCAAGGAAATTTAGCTGTGTCTGTTTTTTCCACTAGCCCTTCAGAACCCCCTCATTTGGGAGCATCAATGTGCATCGGTAACTGTTGTCATCCCCTCATTCTGGTAAGTGTCACTTACTGGACTACTTGATCACTTTTAAGCAATTCCGTTGGAGGTAACTTGGAACCAGTGTTTATTACTGTAATTTCATAACTTTATATTATTCTTTATCAAGTGGCCGTACTATCAACAATCGACAAAGAAAGTCAACAACACAACTCGGCGTTCAGAGTAAGTTCCTCTACTGGGACCTACAACAAACAAGTTGCAAGATGAAGGGAAGTGGCATATGGAAAAACTGTCCGTACATCCATTTTCTGGTCTGTTCTCAGACTTGCAGAGCTTTTGTCCTTGAGAGCTTGTACGGGGTTTTTCTTCTGTCAATTAATAACTTAAACTTTCTCAGAGATATGCATTTTTGGCTTAAAACTGACTGCATTTTGAGAAAGGTGCCAGTAGATGGCAGGCATCAGTTTCAAGTAGTAGTATCTTGGGGAACAAATAATTGGCCAATTCTTAAGAGTTTTTCTTTCTAATTAAATTAGTTTAGTGATAAGTGGGATGAGGAAGGGTAAAGGAAAAAGCTATCGGTAGCTGTGGGATAAAGTCAGTATTTGAAGTGCAGAGATTAATGAAAAAGCCCAGAGTGCTGTGTGCCCCATTGGTTTAAAAACAAATAAAATGCCCCAAAAAACCAAAAATCCCAACCAATAAATTCTATAGCGGTTCTTTCAATTACATACCGAGTCATAAAAATGGCACCTTTACTGTAAACTGTGGCTGGAGGTCTGGCGGAGTGTGCTGGGTGGGGGATGTGTTAATACTGCAAGGAGATTGACAGCATTTATCACTGGCTTTTATACTTAGCTTATCCAGGTGACCAACCATAGTTGAAATTAAAAGAGGTGTTTTTCACTTTTTTGTAATTACTTCCAGCTACAGCTCTCAGCATTTCAATAAACTAAATTTTGCAGCCTTCTTGGCTAATAGAAATACTTTTGTAATAAGAAAATGAAGAGTTAATACAATCCTTCAAGTTCAAAATTCCAGCACGTGGGCTCTCTACACCCACAGAGTTCCTCCTGCGGAATCAAAGCCTAAGGCTGGAGCGATGGGCCCCATTACCAAAAGGTATTCCCTGGAGGTTTACCAAAGCGTCAGTCTAAGGCTGCAAGACTTCTGGGTTACTTAGACCTTCCGTCTTTCCCCACATTCTTTTGGTATCTCACTTTGTAACTAAGTTAGGTGTACTGAAATGCTCTTCTAGTGCTCAACTGGTGAAGCTGTCTTGGTTGAAAGTCAGCATTAACCCTGTGGATTTTCCTCTGTGAAATACTGGTAAACTAGTAAGTGCCTCCTTCCAGCAAAATTTTGTAAAATTGAAAATCCTGGAAGGAAGCCACCCATGCACTGGGGCCAGTTCTGCTTACAGATGTACATGGGGAGCCCTGGAGGCGTGAACAAGACGTGAACAAGTCTCAGAGCATGGACCAGAAGTCCATGGCCTTTTGGTATTTTGGCCATGGTATTTTGAAAATATCAGTCTGTGTCCAAAATTCAGCCAGTGGAGCGTGTGTAGGGACGCACGGATGGGGTAGGGACACACCGTATTTCTTTCCCTAAGTGTCTGCTGCGGCTCTGCTCAGACGAGGTGCCCCGGTGTGGCGGTCCTTAGGCATGTGTTTCCCTGACGGTAGGTGGATCCAGTCCACCCTCCCGCTGGCTCCTTCCCAGTTTGTCCATGCTTCAGAGCAGCAGCTGTCATATCCACTACAAAGACATTTCTGGTCTGTGTTGATTCTAGCCACTATTGTAATAAACAAAATTAACAGTTTAGGGCAAAAAAATCCTGTTCTGTTCACGGCAGCATGGTACACGTGATTTCTCCCAGAAGATGCAAAAATGGCTGCCTGCTCCATTCCAAAATTGTCTTTTGCAGGGCTGCAGTCTTGCGAGGCTGCAAGATGCAGAGGTTGTATTTAGCTGTGTTGCCAATTATAAGAGATGAAAAATTGCCTGGAAAACCTCCCCTTTTCCTCCTTTCTAGAATCATAATTTAAATATATTTAGTTTGTCTTTCAATTTTATTTTACTCCCCCTCAGCAGCTCCCAGAGTACACAGCAGCACGAGGAGCACCACGGGAGGAAACCCCTGATTGCCGTTTACGGTGTGAGCCCAGGAGATGGTTTCAGCTGGCTGCAGCTGCGGATCTCGCCCTCGCTGTTCCCGTGATGGCTCCCAGGTCCGAGGGTTGCTCCCTGTGCCTCCTCCTCCCAAGGTGGGTGCTGCAGGGAGAAGGCAGGAGGGGGAAAAGGGCTTAGATGGAAGAGCTTTGCAGGTGGAAGAAGTCAGAGGAGGACGTTTCCTATCCTTGGAGTGAGTGTTGGACAGCACAGAGTTTCCTATCGCCTCACAGATGCCCTGGAAGCAGGCAGGTTTCCCCCCAGTGCAGAGGCACGAATCCTGCTTTGCTTGTGCAGCCTGTGCCTGCAAGGGTCCCTTCGGGGTCAGCGGGTCTCAGACCCGACCGGGGGATCCCCCACCACCTCCCCGTAAACTCTCCATCCTGTACTACTTTGCTGGGCAAAGTCAAAACTTACAGGAGAAAGAGCAGGACAGAGAACAGAAAATCGCAACGGCTTCTTGGCTCCCTTCAGGCCAAGGCCAAGGTTGGTTGTTGCAGACGCCTGTGGGCAGAAAGATAATCCCATTGGGCAGGGTGTGTTTTGACGCCAGGAAAGCCAGGTTTTACAGAACTGCTGCTGTTTCTCTTTTCAGTATCTGGTGAGATACCAGGGTTTGCAAGCGACCCATGAGCCGTGCGACAGCCCCGCTGAGGCGAGAGCAGGGAAGGAGCCCTTTCAGATGAGTTAGGACCTGAAAGAGCCGGGGTTATGTTCAGTCCTGCTCCCGAGAGCAGGATTTGTTTATAAGGCAGGGTTAATCCTTCCTCCTTCCTATTCTCCCCCTTGCCTATCAATGCTTTGGGAGGCCGAAGACTGTTTCCAAGTGTGTGGGTATGCACACGGGTGTTCGGTGTCTGGAACAACAGGGCACAGACCTTAGCAGATGCCTTCAGGCACTGCAGGGATGGGAACGCGTTGGGGCTCGGAAGGAGAGTGGAGAAGCAAGAGATGCGCTTTATCTAGAAAAATAAAAGATCAGCAAAACTGTGCCCCAAAAGGTGCTTGTCACTGAAGGGAATGCCCTTCCTCTGCTGAAGCCCAGACGCCAATTGCCAAAAAATGACAATTAGAATTTCCGAGACGGCCGTTAGCAGGGGAGGTGGGTCCCGCACGCGGACATCCAGTCTGGCTCCGCTGCTACGCGGGCACAGGCTGGGGTAGTGCTTGTGCGAGGCATTGATCACAGCAGCCGCTCTGACGTGTAAATACAGGCTGAGACAGTATGAAATACCGGTGGCCATTAGGAGCTGTCAGACCAGTCAGGATACCAAAAAGGGCTCTTTGCAGCTCCCTGGGGGGTGCTGGGCAGCCCGGCACATTGTGGGGGGTTTCAGAGCTGCATCAGAGCTGAGCAACGTGCCTTGTCTTGCTCAAAATCTCTCGGGTTTCTTGGAAATTGCAGCTGATGCTGATTTAACCCTTTGCACTGCAGGAAGAGGCACCGATGAGAAAGCGGTGAGGGATTGACTGGAGAAGCCTTGGAGCCTCTTTTAGATGGAGAAGCAGAAAGCGATCCAGTGGGACCTGCCGCACTGGAACGCTTACGCTTCTGGAGGTGGTCGTTCCTGGCTCTGTTACAAAATCCGCTTGCATGACTGGCTTGTCAGTCTGAGCACCTACATGATAGGGAGTCAGCCTGGGATTTGGACGCATGATCTAGCTAACGGGGCTCGCTGAAGTCCGTATAGCAATGGAGCCAGTCATTAGAGCTTGCGCACGGGCTTCTTGTTTGCAGCAGTGCACGTCTCTCTTGCTGTGGTGAGAGCAAACAGGCTGTCGTTCCCCCTTCGTTTGGCTAAGGGTGCCAACAAGGTCATGGTGAAGTTGTAAAGAGTCCAAATCCCTGAGCCTGGAGAACACAGGTGAGTTGGATGATTTTCTGTGCAGCTGTACAGACTCACGTTATGTTCTGGTTCTCATCCTGTCAACAAAATACCTATGGAAAAAGCTACTTTTTAGTAAATTCTTTAAATGACAAATTGCAGCACTCAAGCCTCTCGGGAACCCCTAGGATATCACTGTTCAGAACGTCCCCACTGGTGCTATTTTGTGAGCAGGACTTGTGGTGCGTGAGCACGTGTGTAACGCACACTGTGCGGGTTACCCTGCGGGGAGGTATGTGTATCCTCAGCATTATTCATCTTTGCACCTTTCAATTTAAGCGCCATTTGGAGGCCTCCTGAGGATGTGCTGTACGACAAGGAAGAATTAAGAAGATGAGGGAGGAGATGCAAGAGGAAAACGCTCGTCATTAAATGAAGAATGAAGGGAGCAATGGTCAGAGGAGGGCTGCAGGTACAGGGTTGGTAAGAACGGCTGCTGCTCTGGATCTGCTCTATGTCCTCCTGCTGTTCTCCACCCGAAAGCCTTTTATAGATGCCTCTTAATTCCTGTCCCTTTGTCATCAAGCCCTCTTAAGTCTATTTAAGGGTGTCCTTGTCAGTGTGAGGAGTGGTATACAGAGGGAAGATGTATTGTAGGAGGAGATCCCAGGAACTAGGAAAGCTGAAATGTATGGGAACCCACTACTCATTTTTTAGTCATTTGAGTGAAGTTTCCATTAGGGTTTGGAAGCTTTCCAGGAGCCCTTGTACCTAAGCAAGCAATAACTTCTGGCAAGACAGGTGTTTTAGGCTTTACCAGAATTCCTGCATCAGGTGCAGTGAGAGGAGAGTTGAGCTGAGCCTAACAGAGCTTCGACCAGGGCAAAGCTGACGGCAGCCGGCAGAGCCGTGGAGGCAGCCCCAGCGCGAGTGCCTGTCACCATCACAGGTCTTCCCGAGGCGGGTTCTGTGGGGAGAAACACCTTCAAGGAGTCCAGGGGGACTATAGGCCGCTTCAGAGCCAGCGGTTTGTGTATTTTTACAGAAGTTAGAGGATAAACATCGTGTATCAGCCTCCTCCCTCCAGAATTTTATTCTGGAATGAGTTTTTGGTTGGAGACAGAAAGAACTGGAACATCTGAATTTTGCTGTTGACTTTGTCTCTCACTGGGTAAATCCACTTGTAGTTCATTTAACTGAAGTGAAAATTTCCCCGGTATTTAATCTCCTACGGCAGTAGGAGATGTAACGTCTGTCAGATATATTGACACCCACAAACACGATGCTTTCTGGAAGGCAAAAATGTTTTTGGCAAGTGGGTTTGCGTGTTGGGAGTTTTCTCGCCAAAGCTAGCTGAAACATTCTGAGAGAAAACTCTTTCTAAAACTGGAATTAGCAGATTGCTGACATCTGATATTTCTCAGGGCTGACTGATCTTTACATGCTATGCTTGATTTGAGCTGCACTTTTTTCCTTCACTTTCTCTTTTAGATTTTTGGGTTTATTTATGTCACTTGTCTCCCTTTAATTCCTCCTTTGTGGTCACTGGAGGAAAACTAGTAGAGAAAGTAAGTCTTTCATCTCTCCCTTCTCCTACTACAGTTGAGTGGCAGAAAGTAGTTTGCCACGTATCTCTCCTCCCCGTGCTTTTCCACTGCAGAAAGGTGCAGACTCACAAGTGAGGTTTGCTCCCCCTCCTTTTTCTATTCAAAAAAAAGCAGTGGAAGCCGGGTAAAAATTCAAAGCACGGATAAAGTTTTAGAATCTTCCTTGGAAAAAAGATCGAAGCCTTTTAAATGAAAACTTTTCTAGAAAAAAAATATCAGGTTACGGCTCCCCCTGCAACTGCCCAGCCATTTAGGCTTCATCTCTCCAAAGCGTGCTCCACGCACACGCACGTGCACAGTCACAGCCCTCCAACTCATGGGGCCTTTGTCATGAAATGAAAGTGCCGGTCTTGAGACTTCCGACATTTCTCGTTTGCTTCTGTGTGCCTGCGTTGTTTTGGCTGAAGTGTTGGTGTGACACAATCAAGGTGGGAAGTGTTGAGAAAGCTCCTGCTGTCAGCAGGTTGCTGTTAAAATCTCGGTGCTTACGTGATGCTGAATAGGCAGTATGGAACTCCTAAGTGGAGCAACACGTGGCAAATATGTAGTGAAAAATGGCAAGTGGATCAAAATTAATGATTATAAGGAGCCGCTTTTCTAGGCAGCTTCTTGTCTGAGTAGCAAGTATGGTTCAAGTGGTTTGGAAGCTCTTTTAACATCTTTAAAGATTAAATCCCTCCATCACTGTAGTGTAAACTTGCACTAGTTATTTACAGCTACATGCATGAAAGGGCTCTGGGCGTGAGTCAGGGATCTGCGAGGTCTAACTTCTGGACGTCTGGCTCCTGCACCGGACACCACAGCCTTGTGTAGGTGTCTAATCTTCCATGCAATGCAAAGGGACTGTTGATGCCAAAGGATAAGGTTCATGGCATTCAGCTTGCTTAGTAGGAAACCCACCTGAGATAGCCAGGGAAAAGTGAGTCTGAGGTGGTAGTCCTGGTGGGAGCTCAGCTCTTTGGGGGACTGTGAAAACTCTCCTGGCACTGAGTTTCTAAAAGCCTCCCTGTAAGGTGATGCAGATATACGTGAACCAGTTCCAAAACTGGAAACCCAGAACTCCGACGCCAGTGGGATGCTGTGTGACCACAGTGATACAGCTGTGCACGAGCTGCATGCCCTTCTGAGGGAGAGGGGCATAATTACCCCATTTCACTGACCTTTGCTAATAAGTGTGCAAAGAGCTGTAAGGATGTTGAGTTCCTGGCTTTAGCTCTTGGGACCTCAGCACCCAACTCTGCTGCAAAACAGTCAAAATTATAACTATAAGATGAGATAGAAAAGCGGTAAATTCCTGCTCTGTGACAGCTCGGTGTTTGATGCGTTCACTTAGGAGCTACGGTGGGGCTTCGAAGCCCTCTTCAGTCGCAGGTGGTAAAACTCACCACCTCCGGGAGAGAGTCTGAGGATGAGAAGGGGGGCACGCTGCACCCTCTGAGTACAGACCAGCTACCTCTTGTAAAAGGTAACCAGCATCGCATTGCCTCGGGGGAAGGAGTGTGGCTGCAGCTCTGCAAGCAGCTTCCCAGGGAGCAGAGACCCCCCAATCCTTGTACAAGTGCTGTTTGTGTATTCGGTGTGAGGGGGACATGGGGCAAACCGCCTCGCCGGGACTTTGGGACATGGCAGCGGCTGGGACTATACAGTCACTGCAGGCGGGGAGCCCGTCCCCGTGCGCAGGGCAGAGCGGGCAGCGCCGCCGCGCTGGGCCAGACCCGGGGTCAGGGGAGTCCTCATGGTGAAGGCTGGGGAGTCTGCGGCGCTAACAGCAGGGACAGCCAGGCTCGGAGGCACTCAAGTAACAAATTGAACGGTGAATATCTTAAGATGACTCTGGTTTATTGTCCAGATCAGGTCAGTGGAAAAAATATTGGGAGACTGAACAAAGAGACAGGCTGCTTTAGCAGATAAATGGACTGATCATTTCGTATTGAGGAACAATCTCTAAAACATAGTTTACTGCGCAGCTGAGGGCTGAAGCATTTGCTGATGCCAAGAGCTCCTTCTTTGACCCTAGGCACGCGTGGAATTAAATAGTGCGGTGTTTTTTGATGGTTAAACTCCCCGAAGAAGACACTCCATTTGTTACCAGGGCTCTGATGAAGTAAAGTGTGGTTTATATGTACAAGGCCGGCCTTCAACTCATCTCAGAATGAATGGAGAGGTAAAATTGAATTTTACACTCCTGCTGCTATGATTAATGTACGGCTCTCCCATCCAGCAGCCGGCCGCAGGAGGGCAATGCAGGCTCGCTCTGCACGGGAGCCTGCCTGCCTGCCTCCACTTATGCACAGGGATGCCAAATAGAGGGGAGTCTGCATAAATGAATAGCTGTTGTAAGAATAAACCTGTTATAGCAATAAATTCCCCATGTATCTGTCTCGACACAGCCCTCTGATATGAGGCCGCACCTGACAAAGGAATAAACTTGTTAGATGAATAAAAGAGCACACATGCATTAAATCAGAGAGTCTAATGCCAGGCTTATGCACAGGGATGCCAAATAGAGGGGAGTCTGCATAAATGAATAGCTGTTGTAAGAATAAACCTGTTATAGCAATAAATTCCCCATGTATCTGTCTCGACACAGCCCTCTGATATGAGGCCGCACCTGACAAAGGAATAAACTTGTTAGATGAATAAAAGAGCACACATGCATTAAATCAGAGAGTCTAATGCCAGGAGACGGAGAGGGCTACGCAGCACCGGCCATGCAACGTTTGCGCTGCACCTCACTGAGGAATGGGAAAGTGGGTAAAGCTGCTTGCGGGAAATGCTCGGTGTTCGGCAGGGATGTGCAGGGCTGGAGAGTTTCTGGTGGCCCTTCAGCCCTGTGCTCCACCCTCTGGGGTGGCTTGGAGGAAGGCACAGTAAGACCTCGGGGTTTTGAAAGCTTCTCACAGGCAGGAGAGGGACAAGCTGCCCAGCAGCCCTAGAAATGTGTATTGTCCTCATCCACTTGAGGAGCAAAGGAGTGGGTGAGACCTGTTCATAACTTCATTTGGGACCGAGTGGCTTCAGCAGAAGCAAGTTGGGAGGCCAGGCTCTACGAAGCATCCTTGCATTGAGGAGAGGTACTCTCTGCAGCCCTGGCCATTACACTCTTCTTCCACTGCTGGGGACTCCGGTTTTCCTGCTGGGCAGAGAGGGTTGTTTGCCTCCAATTCCTTTCCCACTAGTCCTGGTGGGAAAACAAGCTTCTGTGAAACCCTTTAATGCTAAATATTGTTCCCTGGCCCTCCTGCACGTTTGCTGTTCTGGGGGAAGTCCTGCTGCTTCATCTACAGAGTAGTGATCACCTCCCTCACCTCGACCCCCAGCTTCCTTAGTGAGAGTTCAGCTGGATGGTCTACAAATAAACCCTCCCTTCTGGTTTATCCCCAGGTGTGGGGGATGATCGGGCCCCGCTCACTACTCAGTGCATCATCCTCCTTTTGCAGCGTTTGAACCCGTTCTAAGTCCCCCCGCCCTCCGCAGCAGCGTTTGCCCCAGCGAACGCTCGTACAGCAGCGTTAACGCTCACAGCACCAACGGGCAAGCTGCGGCGGGAAGTCAACCAGAGGGAATTGGTTCCCTCTGACTCCCAAGGTAGGAGGAATTTCCTAGAACAAACAGGACCTGATAAAGGGAGGAGTTGGTGGTTTTTTTCTGCTGATGATAAGATTCCCCCCCCATAGTGTTATCTATTAGGTAGAAGAACCAATCTTCTAAATGCTTATAAATGATCTGTGGCACTTGCTATGATTAGATGGAGAGCAGGCCCTGTAGTCAATAGTTGCAAGACTAAACTCTATCATCTTAGTTTAGATAGAAACACATTCAAACTGCTAAAGGGTGATGTGTTTATTGAAAATAAACAGTTTAAAAGGTATAAATCAGGAAATTGTTGGGGTAAGTATTGCAGAGGACTATTTTTATATTAGTACAGGTAGTGGAGTGGTTTCCTCAAAATTCACCATACTACTTGTCTAAAAATGGAGCAATTCAAGCCAATGACCTACAGTAAAAGTAGAACAAGGTAAGAAACTGCCTTTCACCATCTCTGCATCCCTGAGCTCAGAACTTCTAAAGGCTGAAGATCAGAGTTGGTAACAGGAAAACAATATGGAAACCTGTTAGATCTGGTCTGCTGAAATCAATGGACTCCCACCTATGTGGCTCTAACATGACTGAAAATAAAACTGTGTACATCATTGATTTTTTTTTTTAATGTGGGTTTTTTTTTTCCTTGATAAACTTAAATTTTAAATGTCAAGTATCAGGTGAAACATCTTTTTACTTTGTATTTTTCTGTTGGAATGCAAAATCAGAAATACTGGTTTGGATCCTATGAAATTTTTTATTCCAGATGAATTATTTTGTTTTGCTCTTAGTTAATTTTAAATTGAGGTACATTTGTAAGATTCTCTCACTAGAAAACAGTTCTCAGCTAAAGTTGTGAACTGTACTCTGCCCTTACCAACTGCTGGGTGAAGCACATGGGGCAGAGACCCCAAAGCTCTGGAAATGAGCCTGGATGGAGGAGCAGCTGCTTCTGTACCTGGGGATATTTCTCAGATGTTGAGCACGGAATGAGCCGATTCTCCTTGGGCAGCACCTTGTTAGTCTTAAAACCAGCTACCTGCCAGTGACGTGGCTGGAAAGGCTGCTTCATCCTCCAGCTGTTTCAGAGCAAGGTACGGTGTGATTAAACAGCCTGTGCCTTGAGGAGGGCTGTGCTTTGCAGGGTTCCCCAAAAACACCTTTGGTCTTTAAGTTGACATCATTTTAAAGAAAGACATTTGGAAGCCATTGACAGCGCTGTTCATTTTTCCATGCCACAAGAAAATAGTTTTGTTTTATTTTCTGAGCTACTGAGGTGGGAGGAAAAGTTCTACTGTTGGTGAGGAAGTCAGACTTTCTGCTTATGAGCCTTTTTGCTCAACTAGTGGGAAGGTGTGTGACTCTAGGGGACAGAGTTTGCATAAAGGGATCTTTTGAAAAGGTTTTGCTGTCAGGAAAAAGCCACAAAGAAAACATTTCTTCTTTCTCACTGGTGTAAAACCTGCGGCACGCATTTCTCTGCTCTTCCGCCCAGCCCAGCGTAAGCCCAGGGATGAGATGTCTCCTCCATTTGTGGCCCTGTCCACTAGCAAAGGCATCTGCATCAGGTATGATTCAGTTACGACCAGCAGTATTAAAACCATCACTCCATCATAAATGGAGCTTTAGGTAGCTGTCGGTCACTTCTCTAGTCCCAAGAGGTGCAAAGTATGACAAGCAGCTTTCTGGAGCCTACCACAGACTGTTGCTTGCTCCAAATCCAGGCTGGGCTGAAACGCATGGCAGCGGTGGAGGGCTGAGGGTCCCTGTTACCTGGCCATATCGCTCCCGTAGTCATCCCATCCATCCTGGGTAGGGGGTACGGCCGGGGGGCAGGCGGCTTTTGAACATCTGCTGCAACTTAGCACCTCTCCTCCACCCGTCCCGGCGTGGAGCTGCGGGTGCGGCGGGCGCCTGGCTGACAAACGATAAATGGGTGAAGGATAACAATGAGTCAGGTGAAAAAAGGAAATTGTTTTTTTGACAATCTGCTGTTGGGGGAAGGCGGGGGGGGGGCGCAAAAGACCCTGTAAGAATGAGGAGCCTGGGAGAAAGGGGATAAGTTAACATTAAATGGGCATGTGGTGACAGGGGGGGAAATGGTGGGACAGCTGGAAATGCAGCAGGAGGCTGGAGAAAATCGATACGAGATAAGCGTTCCAGGGGTAGTGCTGTTCATCAGGTGACAAAGTTAAAGGCAGCGAGACACTAAAAGTGAGAAAATATCACTGACCCCCTGCAGTATTGATCAAACAGCTGAGACACTCAAGGCCAAAGTCACTAATAAAGTGAGACGTATCAGCAAGAAGCCCATGAGAGCAGATGAGTTGGCTTCCGAAGGTCTTAAAAATAAAAATAAAATGTATCTGCAAAAGTTCTTGTTAACCATATTCTTTGTCTTGTTAAGTGCAAAGGGGACAAAGCAGCTTTGTGCAGAAGCACAGCCAGGGAACTGAGACACATGAAGGTTTGCTATATTATTAAAAGGGGGGTTGAAAACTGAGTGGATTTTGTAGCGGAGAGAAAAGAGTAGCTCGTAATGCTGGGGAGGGACAGCAATTCTGCAAGCTGCTGCTGACAGCTCTGCCAGGACACCTGCAGGAGCCGACCTCGCTCTGCTCAGAAACCTCAGACTGGAGTCATGCCCCAAAATTCAGGCTGCAAAACTAAATGGGTCCTCCTGTCTTAGCCTGTCTCTCTGAACTCCTGCGGTGATACCATTGCACATCGGTTAGCGATGTCCCACAACGCTGGAGCCTTAAATCTGGCCTTGAATCAGTTTACATAGGGAAGATGGGGCTATTTGTATTGCTTGGTTTCCTCTAATTGCACATGGCTGAGGGATGCAGGTAATGGCAGGTCTCTCACAGGACACAGACATTTCAAATGGGACCAATAACTCAATTAACGGATGTTTATTCCCTGCCTCCTTCCCCTTGAAATGCCTGAAATTGTGCCTGGAAGATTTGATGCCCTCATTTCTTTTGCTTTTTGAAATAGGTTCAGGTCAGCTTGGCGTGTTGGTGCAGCCACAACCCTCAGCTCTCCTTGGCCACCTCGCATACCAAAACTTGCCCCAGAGCTGGACGAGAGTGTGCTCGTGGCATCGGGAACCGTCCCTGCTGCCGAGGAGCTTGGGCTCGCAGAAGCAGAGGTCTGTGGGGCAGGGAGCAAGCCTTGCCTGGGGTGAAGACCCCTGTTCCAACTCCCAGCCCCTTCAAAATGACTTTTTATGGTGAGTGGACAGGGTGAAAAGAGAGAGGAAAGCAGTTGCAAAGAGAGTAAATGTGTTTTAGAGTGTTGTCTGGAAAAGGTAACAGTAGAGAGAGGAATAAGGCTGTGTGGGAGGCTACACTGGAAAATGGAATAACTCCATTTTTGGTTCTTGATGATGCATGCATGTAGAACAGAAGGAAAAAACCTCTCATCCTTTCTTAGAATTAAAGGGATCAGGAGAGTCTTTTCACCTCCTCTATTTTTTAATGAGAGAAGTTCCTGGATGATTGTTCTGTACTGGGAAATATCTAATCTGAACTCAAACAGAAAATCCATCATACCTTCCTAGGAGTCATTTCCAGCCCGCAGGCAGCCTCCTAGGCTCTCACAGCCGCTGCTGAATGGCCCACAAAGGTTGCTGAGAGAAGGCAGCTGGTTGTAAAAGGCTGACATTGGTACATCTCAGGTCACACCTCTGCTGAAAAAATTTCAGGGGTCTTCAATCTGAGTAAGCGCAGAAACTGCTGTCTGTCAAGAGGCGTAGGTGCTAAGAAAAAATAAAAGAGCCTAAATAAGACCTTTACTGTGATTTGAAATCAACCCAGCTATTTTAGAATAAAGTACTCTGCAATTGCTTTGTCCTGTTATAGGAGTGACTTTTATTCACTATATTTGTTCTTTTGTCCCATTTAAAAAAATAAGACTGCATGGTGAATTTTTTTCTGGAGTCATGAAATCGAAGACATAATTTAGAGCAATTATTTGGGAATTGCTGGGCTATATAATTTTCCCCAGCAGATTAGACCTCCATACAGCGTCACATGAAATCAAACGTTGATTTATAGGTTCTTCTAGAGCAGGCTTTTTAGCTGAATTGCTAGTGTAAAATCTAGCAGGAAACTTGAATTCTGGTATTTCAGGCTTTTGGGTGCTATAAAGCACAATGCATTCCCTAAAAAAAAGTGAGGAGTGGTTAAAATATTGAAATTGGTGGCTGTCTAGATTCTCCAGTGCCATTAGCTGCACCTCAGAGTCACGTTGTCTTGCACCCTTGCAGACAAAGTATCACATTCGTTACCGTCCATCCATGTCTGTGCTGCTACGGTCAGGGACTCACGGAGGGGTTGAGGTTGGAAGGCAGCTCTGGAGATCATCTTAGTCCAACCCTCTGCAAAGCAGGGTCAAGTAGAGCATTAAGTTCATTCACTGCTCATATTCCAGTAATATAGAATCATATATCTTGTATGCTTGTAATAACTTGTATTCGGTAATATCTGAAGTGAACTGGGTACTGAACTAGTTCCACAAGTAAAGGGAAGGAGCAATAGATAGGAGGAAGTCTTTTGCTTCAACTTGCAATAGAAACAGTGTGGGGAAAAAATGCAGGGTGCAACTGAAGTGCTTGAAATGAGATTAGGTCCAGCTAATTCCTTGCAGGTATGTGAATTTTAAGTGAATAATTCATGGATATATTCATCTGTACTGTGAAAAAGCAGAAAATTAGTATAACTCCTTCTGTTTAATACTTGTATCTTCTAGCAAAATCTTTGTTGTTTCACATACTTTAGAAGTTAGCGTGCAGTGGGAACTAAATTATCTGCTTGACCTCTTTGTTGCTAAAATGCCCTTTTATTCCAGTCCTTAACACATCTAGGAACGGGAGCGTCCCAGAACTAGCCAGAAATAGCAGAGACGGTCTGTTTAGGCTATTTTGTTGAGCTGTTTTATATTTACCCTAGCACTTGCATCATTATCTGTTCACACAAACTGTTGTCTTCGTGCACTTTCTTTTACCTGCCTTTACTGTGGTTGTTAAGATCCTGAATACTGGGGAAGCAGGGTTGCATGGGACTTGTTGTTCTTTTGGCTCAGAAAGAAAAGGAAAAAACCCACCCTTTTGTTAGTTTTTTTTGAAAGATAGCTTCCACTGGCTCCTGTCTTTCCTCTGGGTTTTGCCCACCTCCCTTGTGGAATAAAGAAGGAAAGGAAGATGAAATAAATACTAACTTACTAACTGAAGGTATACATGAGATCCCTGTTGTAATGATGATGTAGTGCCCTAAAAGCATGTGTACCGTGAATAATTTTAGCACAGGAACTGAGAGTTCCTCCCGAGGAGGTTTTTTGGGGGGAAGCGAAGAGGCCGCAAAGGAAGCTGACAGAGGAGAAGGGAATTTATGCAGCTCAGCTATAAGGAAGAGAGGTTAAAGTAATTGCTGGCTTCATCAGCTTTCTATATGACAGTAGAAACAGCTGCACCTTAAATTCATATCTGAAGACCCTAAAATGAGAAGACAGTGTTTGTTGTGATGGATAGGGTTACCATTGGAAATGTATTGCAAATTTCAACTGGGACATTGACTATTTTATAGGCAGCAAGGACAGATCAGCGAGCAAAGACAGATTAATTTAATTAAATCAATATGTGATCACTAAGCCTCATAATAAAACCTTAAATAAAAACTTTGGGGAGAAAAATTTATTACCTTTGCAGAGTATGAGATGGAACAACTGTTCGTTCATGAAATACTTTTTCAACAGTTTAAAAAATGATTGACTTCTTCCTCTCCCCATTCCCCCATCCTGTCACATGATAGAAAAACTGGTAACTGGTACTTCAGAGGTTTGGGGTTTTTTATTTTGCTGTTAGCTCTTCCAGCGTTGGAGGTTTGAACCTGCAGTGGCAGAAGGAGGAAAACCCACTGCAACCCTTTGACCTCTGTCCCTTCAGAAAGGTAGAGTTTTGCCTCCTTTGGTGGCGTTTCCAGATGTTTTCTTTCAACCAGATTTCATTACCTAAATTAGGAGCAACGATCAAGATTTTTTAAAAGGTCAGTGATCTTGGGTGTGCAGCTACTGGGTGCACAAGTATTTCTTGCAGACCCTGTTGGGTTTTATACCCTGCTGAAACTGTTAAGATTTA
>NW_009186868.1:50730-58582 GCF_000690835.1 Fulmarus glacialis
ACTTTTACATCCTAGGAAATCATCAGCTGAGATGCTTGGGCAGACAGGAAAAATTACGAAGGAGATCAAACATCTGCCAGGATGGCCCTGCAGCCGCACACGTGTGGGAAGGTGCATGCTGCTGACCCTCAGAGAGCATCACTCCTCTGCAACAGGCTTTTTCCAAAAATGTCTGATCTTGATTTGCTGTTAACTTTGCTAGCAGGATCACAGAGAGTGTTTGTTATGTCTGCTCTTAAAACAAAGAGCCTTCCCTTTCCTTTCAAGCATCCACATCTCTGTGCAGCCGGGTTGTTGCTGTAAGCATGTTACAGAAGACTGTTTACAGTTATAAAGACTCACCTGACTGGTGATCTCGCTTTAAGTGATCTCTCTTATCTGTGTCCTGTGACATAACCAAGCATTTTAGGCTTTCAGCAAGATCACCTTGCTGGATCTGTGTCACTGGACGCATGAATAATCCAGCAGATCTGCTGTTGCGGGGACCAAGGCCATCAAACCCTCTCCAGCTTTCTCCCTTCCAGTTCTTCAGCGTTCCTATAACTTCTGGCTTTTTATATGAGACACCCCAGTTAGCCAGTTTGTCTACAGATATTGAGAAGTGCAGGTGAGAGTGTGGATGTTGCATGCACCCCTTCTGGACCTGAAGTCCACCCCCTCCCCATAACTGCTTACTCCACCCCTGTCCCCCCTCCCAAAGCCAAGCTGAGCCATCACCTAATTTGCTGCTAACGCGGAGGCTTTCCCAGCCCTCCCCCATGAGAAACGCCGGTTCCTCCTGACTTAAACTGTTGGGGGGCGAGGACCTGGGCAGCGCCTCGTGCCTCGGCGAGGCCAGCCCGAGCAGTGGGATAACGGATGATGTGCCAGCGCTTGTCCCGCCCGTTGGTATGGTAACGGACCATTATTTAGTGGAAGGCGCCATCCATAGCGTCGTCCGGCTATTTGTACTTGTCTAATTATTATTACTCTTTGCATTTTCTTCCAGTGGATGAGTAATGGAAGAGGGTTAGAGGGAAGGGAAGGTGCAGGGGGAAGAGAGCAGTGATTTGTGGGGTAGGTATCTCGTCTCGGAGAGGAGGACATTCATCTTGCTGAGCATCCACGGGCAGCCCCGGCTGCCGGCGCGCAGTGTTCACACGTGGATGCCTGCGTGGGCGTCAGCCCGCGGTGACTGACGGGGCTTGGGTGGGGACTGTGGTGTTATTTAAGGTTGTTTTGATCTGTGAGCACCAGTTATTCGTGTTTTGATTTCTACATATTCCCCAACAAGCCAGTTGTTTTGAAAGCGAGCCATCTCCCAATGAGACCTGAAGAGATGTAAAAAAGACTTCTCAGATCTTGATCCAAACTGTTGTGCTCATCCTTGATAACTAAAATCTTCTACTTTGCATAAGAGTTAGTTTAATGGATTAAACTAGATTAAACAGTCACTTTCTTTTCCTAGAGCCAAAGACAATTCTAGATTTCTCAGGGTGGAAATCTTTATCCAAATTGGGGCAGTAGACGAAGCTTTATAACAAGCCTTCCTTCGGTCGAGCATGTTGGTGACTGCAGTAAAGCACAGTTGCCCCTCAGGGTACAATGGTTTTGGTAGGACATTTCATGGTCTTGTCAAGGCTGGGTGTAATGATGGGTGGGAAACAGACCCCCGATGCATCTCTTTTTTTGTATGTGTGTGTATGCATTTACCTGCCTCTTGAAAATTTTTTTTTTTTTTTCTTGACCTAAAAGTTCCCAGAATAGTGCTGCTGGCCTCCCAGAGGGATCCTCTCTGTGTTTTCCTGTGGTCTAATTTGGAGTCAGCTACCCTGTTTTAGTGGAGCGCAAGGTATTTTGGCCTCCTGGAGATTTACAGGGGTGGGGAGAGAACAGAATGTTTTGTGAGGGTGGAGAGCGGGGTATTAATTCTTACTACATAGAGAGAAACCTGGATGTGTCAAAATAGAAGATATAGTCCAGCTCGACTAAGCTTTTGTTAATTGAGCATTTTTATTTGTGTTTCACACAGATCATCTGTGGTGTCTTTAAACACTGCACACCTGCAACAAGTAGTCTAAATCACCGTATCGGTAAGTGGGTTGGATTTCTTTGGCCACAGCCACGCAGCAAAGAGCAGCTTGTACCTTCTGTAATAGAACTTGTATTTGATGCAACAAATCTTCCCCATGTTTCGAGTGATACTTAAACATCTAGAACCAAGAAAGCTCAACAACCTATTGTCTGGCTCTTGTTGTTTCACAGGTGTGAGTTGCACGTGGAATATTTATAGATGCAATGAAGGGATTTGATCAAGGATCACTTTAATTCCATGGAGCATATGCTTTTATGCAGCTATGCAGAGAGCTCTATGCTGATTTTTTGTTCTGTTTTTATTTTTCTATCTATTTCTTTGCCAACTGATTCCCAAGAGGAGGTTTCTTGAAGTCTGCACAAGCTCATATCATGCCCTAACCTGTGATTATAGAGAATTTCATGCTTATATTGCTCTCTGTGGCTGTGGGGGATCTTTGGGCTGTTCTGATAGCAGAGGCTTCCACTGTTGATGCAGAGCCATGTTCAGCAAGGTGAGGCCTTTGCAAGACAATCAAACACTTCTCACTCTGCTCCAGAGAGGGCAGCGGGTAAAAACAGCAGCTGATGTGTCACCGTTCAGCATGCTCTTGGTTTCTATGAAAAAGCAGTAAGTATATCCTTTCCGTAAATAAACAGTTGTATGAGAAGGAAGATGCTGGGCCTGGACCGAAAATAGAGGGGTTCCTACCCAGGGGTAAGACCAGCTTTCTGTTTGTACTGATGGTATCTCAAGTAGGGACTTTGGAGGGTGTTTGGAAACCAACACAGCCAAGACCCAATGTGGTCAAATACAGGTTTTCCACAGCGAAAACAAAACCCCTCAAAGACCTTTTCCTGCCTCCCCTTTCTTCTGGAGGTGCGCACCGTATTCCCTGTAACACCCTCATCTCTGAGGACCCTAAATCCACCCTGGGGAAGGCCACCAAGGCACTGTGCTGGGAATTTGCTGGGGTGGGGATGGGAAGCAGTTTTGTTCTTTGTCCTTTGACAGAATAGTCCAAAATTATTGAAATTCATGCTAGGTAGGCACCGAATCAGGATTTCTTTCCCTTGAACAGTCTGTTCTGTTGACTGCTAATGGCCTTATAAACCAAAGCCATCCTTTCTTTTGGGGACAGGAAGAGTTTTGAAGCTCCAGAACAGGAAAGGTATATTGTCTCTTGCAATCAAAAATCAATGCACTCGACCATAAGATCTGTGCGCGCTTGAACATTTCTTGGTAAATGAGTTAGAAGATGCTTGTTGACTGAGTTTCCCAGTGGTTTCAGCTCATGGCCAAGCATCCCTGGCTTCCCCTTGCCCTGATTCGGAGAACACTGGGGCCACGTTTAACCTGCCCTTTCAGTTATGTGATCTGGGAAGGGAAGAAACAAAAGACCTCGGCTATGAAAGGCCCCAGCACAAGCCAATCCCAAGGCACGCGATGGTAACGGCCAATTATGAAGGTATTATAAAAGATGGCATTACAGCACTGGAAGTATTGATTGAACCTTTAGCCATTGCAGACATTGAAAGAGAGAGAAAGAATGAGTGCGAGATCAATATATGCATCTTTAGACCTATTTATCTCTGGGTGATTTTTCCATTCCCCTTCCTGTTCGATATGGCATAATTTACCTTCATAAAGTGTTCAGCGTCAGGGGTCCATTATCAGAGTAATCAGTTTTGATTAGTAGAGAAAGGGTACAAAATTGTTTAGCCTCTAGATAGAACTGTGAAGAGTGAGTAAACTATGCTTGACAGCACCTAATGCAGTTAGAATGTAGACTTAATTTGATTCCAATTCTTTATGGCTTTCCGTGATTTCAAGCATCCATTGGTTTGTTAGAAAAATATAATAGGAAATGGGCCGTGGCAGGTGGGAGGGGAGAGGGAGGAGAGAGATAATTTAAGTTTGCAGGATGCAATTTTCCTCAATATAAACATTCTAATGCAATTTGATGCCCGTTGTGTTTTGGTGCACCAGGCGGGAGCTTTTATTTTGCAGATTTATTTTTAGCACTTTGAGTATATACAGGGGGTAACCCAAGCCGGATGGTTGGCTGTTTATTCCCAATGCCACGAGCTGAGCTTCAGAAATTCTGATGTGCAGTATGGAGCTGGGAGTCAAGGCTCTTGTCTTTCCTTCCCAGCTCTTTTCCTCGTACCGTGCTACAGTGCTGGCATCCTCCTCACTCGTGTTTGCTCCTTTTAAAATGGAGTGGAGAATCATGTAAAATCCATTAACGGTGGCAGAGCTCTTGGAGATCCTCTAGTGAAGTAAGTGGCCCGCTTTGAAGTCAATCATTAATCAGAATGTGATTAATGCTACTGAGTATACCATCAGTGTGAAAGAAAAGCCAATGAAGGATTTACTATGCAATGACTTCACTCTGCTCCGATTCTCAGGACAACCAGCAGAACAGCAGTACAGACTCTGGAAAGTATTAGCTGATTTTCCAAACTTCCATAATTAATGGGTTTGAATCCTCAGCCCCATCTCAGTTATGCCTAAGGCAGCTGCTTCACAAGTAATGTCTCTACCTCTCCCAGCTGGAAACAGAGGTTAGTCAGTTAACAACATGACTCGGTTTTTTCCATTTCTGATTTAGCTTAATGAAGTTTGGGGAAGAATTGTGAATCTGCAGCCTGCGCTGCTTCTTTTGAACCGGGGATACTGATGTTGCAACTTAGATTAACCCCACCGCAAACGCGAGCATCGTTGCTTAAGGACTTTGCTCAAGGACCAGATGCGCTTTGGTGTTAAAGTTGTAAAATTAACAAGTATTCCGGTAATTAAATGGAATATTTCTGTATATCAGTGTAAGGTGAGGAAGGGACCTCTGAACAGATTTGGGACCATGGAGAGGGGAGGTTTGTGTTCCTTTGAGAGACCAAAGGCAAGAGACTAGACTTTACGGACACACCTTTGACACACTGAGATAAAAGGACTTTACCCTGCATTTATCGGTGACAAATTCTGTAGGAATATCTCTTATCTCCTGCTTGTTTTTTTGCTGTCTTTACTAGACAAATTTAAGTGGCATACTGTTTAAATGCAGGAAGAGATGAGACGAAAGGAGAAAAGCCTCTGTGCTTGTGCAATGTGTTTCTTCATCTACCTCACTTTAAAGACCTGCAGGGCTCCTGGCCAGATCCCTTCTCCCCGCTCCGCAGGCGCAGGAGGTGGATGTCGTCCCAGTGCCGCCCTGCCCCAGCTACCCTGCTCCGCGCTCCGTCATCCCCTCTCATCCCGGACCCTCCAGTCTTCCATGGTTTTTTTCCTCAAAGTATACCAAAGAGCATGCTGCAAGGAGGGCTCTCTCCTTCTACAGCTGGGCGTACAAGGTGTCAGGGAAGGGGTGAAAGCTGTGTGAATGACGGCGTATTAATTTTTCAGCTTGCTGTGGCAGTTTGGGGAGTTAAAGGATTTAGGACTGATCAAAAAAAAAAACAACATTCTTAGCCAAACTGGGCAGAAGAACAGTTTATTTTTGACCATTTTAAACCCCCACCATCTAAAGTAAAAATATTTTGTCATTTTGAATGAAAATATTGTGTTCTGCAAATGCCAAGATGAAACTTTGATCCCCCCCCCCAATTTATTGGTAAGAATTTCGATTGAAACAATTAAGAGAAAACAATATGAATTCACAAAACAGTTTGGTTGACCTGAATCTATCTGGTTTTATTTTAAAAAAAAAAAAAAAAAAAAAGAGAGAGAGAGAAAACCAAAAGAAAAAGGTTTGGTTCTTTCCTTTTGTTTGCTTCTGTTGTAAGCCCATTCCGCCAGTGCTCTGCCCTTACTGCTGGTGTAACACAGCTCCTCTCGGTTTTCCGCTTTCGTCTGGAGTTGCTTCCACAAGCAGGTAACTCGAGTGGGCTCTGCAGCTTTCGGCACCTCCCCAAACTCACCTTTCCCCTACTGTTTCTCAGACTTTGTTCAAATGCAACAGGAGAGGGTCCCGAGGCGGTGGAGCGGGGCTGGCCCCTGCACGTGGCTGCCCCCCGGCGCATCCCTGCATCCCCGGTTGCGGTGGGAAGCGATGCGCCGGGGCCGTTATCAAGTCACGTCAGGGTTCAGAGATTAGTCCTAGAGCACGTGCCAAACGGGGAAATCCATGCTTTATTAGATGTGTTCCAATCCCCGCTGCCGCCCCCTGCTCTCCTCTTACAGTAAACTGACACGAGGATTTAATTTCAGCTTTGCATTAGATAAATAATCATCTGGGGAGGGAGGCGAGGGGATGAAGGAGCAGAGCGGGTCAGCTGGCAGGTCACCACCGGCAGCCTGCGGCGAAAAAACACGGCGGCATGCCGGGTCATCTGAAGCTGTAAAACTTTATGTGAATGTAAAATTGGCGATAAAACCTGAGTGTGCCAACTCCCACCGTATTTAACTGAAGCTTTTAAACCCTTCTCAGATACCCATGTTGTTCTAAATCCTCCTCTCCTTTTTTTCCCCCTCTCTGTCTCCCTTTCTTTTTGTCTTCCAAGAGAAGTTGAGTAGTTAGAAGAAAACCAGACAGATTTCTTAAAGTTGGCCATTAAAGTCCAACAAGGGACCTGCCTGGATCTTGCATCGGCAAAGCCAAGCCGAGCCTCTGGAGCTCGCACCGAGTTGGCACACGGCTTTTGGTACCGCGTCCGCCTCTGCCCATTGGTGTGGGGGTTACTTGCCCCTGGTGAATTGATCAATAACCTTTTACATGGCATACTTATCTTTTGAGCTTTATCTATAAAATTAGAGCTGGGCAAATCAATTTGTGTAATAGGATCTCTAGTCACAGATCCTTTAGTATTTGGTTTATACCCTCTAGTGACCAGAGCTTTTAATACCTTTTAATGCTTTGAAACGGAGACAGTGTTGCCTGCTCTTGTGCTTTTACTGAGTCTTGAGATATTTGGTCTTGTGTTTATAGTCCCAGCTCCTGGAGGCAAATGACTGCAGGAGAATCTTGGCTTTTGTTTTAAAGCATTTCTAGAAATTGTGGTTTGAGAGAATGGCTTTAAAATGTGATCTGGCTCCACTGTAAAGACTCAGGAACTAGAAGGCAAATAAAAACTTAAGTTAAAAAAACCACAACCCCTATTATTTTTGAGCTACTTGTGCTTTTTTTGGGAGGCTGGACAACTTATACTCACGATACATGTCTATATATCTAAATCTATCTATCTGGAGATGTTCACTTGTATTTTTATCATTTGGAAACTCAGGTCTAAGTAAGGAACTGGCAAGCAGCTACCATCAACTACAACAAAAATATTTGAAACTGCTCTCCTCCTCCTGTGTTGCTTCACTTGCTGCAAATCCAATGCAAGCCAAAGCAGCACAACGCTGGGCTGTGGAAATGGCTTTTCATGGTGAATTTATTTCCACTTTGAAAAGCTGGAAGTGGCTGTAGGAACTTCTGCAACTGGAATCAAGGAAATGCACTTCAGGCTCTAAAGGGATGGGCAAGAGGTGATGTGACACTGAGTGCTTTGGGCGATGGTGGTGGTTTATCGGTCAAAAAAGGGAAGGAAATGACTGTCATTATCTGAAAAGTCTTAGCTGTCTCTGGTTTGTTGTTTGGTTTTTTTTTAAAAAGGCATGAAAATGGTATAAATTTATATTTTTTTGGTCAAGCCAACATGTTACACTTTGTACAGACAATCCGAACTAGCTGAAGATTTGCTGTGTGTCCGTAGCCTGCTGGAGTGTATATACTCATGAAGAAAATGGAGTTGGTGCAATTAACTGTTCACAGAAACTTCTCTATGAACTTCTTGTGTTCACAGAAATGCCACTGTCCTC
>NW_009186868.1:58595-65133 GCF_000690835.1 Fulmarus glacialis
CTTGGTGAGAAAGCTGCAGTGCTGCTCTCCCGCTCCGTGCGCCTGCGAGCATCGCCGCCGCTCTCCGACCGCGTCAGGAGTCCAAGCTGTGTGTTCGAGTTGTCTCTTCAAAACAGTACGTTGGAAGCAGTTTTTGATCTCTAAAGTACAGGTTTTGATTTCTGAAGAGAAACAGGATGAATTTGTGAGGTATTGTTAAAATTGGACATTTCACACCACCTTTGAGGTATGTTCGACAGCAGCTGGCCCGACCATGTAAATAGCAGAGTTTTGCGGTGGACGTTAGCTCCGTCGTGGCAGATCTCTGTTAGAAACTTCAGCCTGTGTGTGGATGGGCCAGAAATACTAAAACAAAATTTCAGAGTGAATAAGAAGGATTTCTGTGACTGTTTTTTTGGTTCATAGCCCAGCAGAACTCTTAAACACATGTGCAATCTTAAGGAAGTGTGTAACATCTTAAGTGAATTTGTTTCAGCTGTGTTCACGCCTTTTTGTCAAGTACTTCCCATGAAAATTTGGACTATAAAATCCTGCTGGTATGAAAGCTTTTTTTTCTATAAAGTTTAAAGTTGTGTGCAGCAGTATTCCATACCCCAAACTAATAGTTTGCATGTGCGAATCAAAGTATTAAGTTCACAGTTTTTGACCAAAGCCAATGTTGATTACGTGACACAGCCAGTGTGTCACTTACCTGTTTAATCACAAAGTTGCTTCATATATTGTGGAATTATGATCTGTAGAGTAGCGAGACTTGCTGCTGGAAAGTGGCTAAATTAATGAAGTAGTTTGTCTGTGATAAATGATTTGCTGATCAAAATATGTAATTTTTTTTTTTTTTTTAACAAAATTAGGTGATGGCAGAAGGGATGGCTTGCTTATCTCGACGTCCACATGCATGTATTCCTGGTCTTTTAGGGAATTCATCTCCAGTGTAAAAATTCTCAGATTTCTTTTCTTTAGACTGGGATAACTCAGATTTCTGGACATGAAAGCAATTTCAGGCAAAGTCTAAGAAAATGGATCTTGTTTAATATTTGAAGGTCATCAGCTGTGTTGGGGAAGGGTCACATCTTTTGTCAGCAGAGTAACCAGGCTTTAAGCAGATATATCTGGGGCTACATGATTTAAAGGGGTAACATTTTTCAGTAGTTAAAAGATGCCAGCTGAGTAAATAAACCCAGATCATCATGTACGAGTTCTCCTGCTTCCCAAAGTTCATTAATGATAATGAGACTCTTGGCATTTGGATAATAAATCCATGATCTAAGGGCTGTTGTAAGCAGGTTGAGAAACTCAGATGGTGACATTAATGGTGCAAATAAAATAACATTTGAAAAGAAACTTCTTGGAGGGGAGAGGAGGGATGAAGAAAGGGCAGCCAAGTGCGAGAGCATGGGGGAGAACTTCATCATCGCAACCTTCCGTGCAGGGTGCATCCACCACCTACTTGCCACACGCTGCTTATATTTTCTGTGTCAGTTCTTTGAAATAGCACTGTGAAGAGTGTGTATGAGATAGGATGAGGTAAGAAATGGGTATGTTACTTGCCTGAACCGGTTTGTCTGGTCACATCAGTTACAGCAACCAAGTTACATGGCCCGAGTGAGTTGCTGTCAGACAAGCCTCGGTTCGTGCTTGGTTCTTCCTTCACGTGTCTCAGTGCGATGATTTGCTTTGCAGTGAGCTACCTGCGTGCATGTTTGGACTGTGTGAATACATCCCAAACCCCATTGCAGTGGAAAACAGTTCTTGAAAATCTGTGCAAGGAAATGCTAAAAACCCCAGAAAAACCATTGTAGACTTTGAGGTATTCTGGACCTCACTGAGTCAGGGGCTGCTTATGATTTTTGGCAATGAAACCCCTTTTCCTTGCTATATTATTAATTACCAGCCCCTTCATCAGGTATAGAAACCGTGTATGTCTGCTCGCTATACTGATCTGATAACATCTGGCTCTCCACCAGCTTCTCCTTGGCCAGTAGAGCAAAGAAAACGCAGTTCTGAAGCAGCCCCTTTTTAAGGTTCCTTACGTCCCGTGAGCTGCTGCCCAGCCTGACGCAGCAGGAGAAGGCAGAGAATCTGAGCAGGCAGAGAGCCGGGGCTCCTGAGCAGGGGGGATCCGCGCTGCTGCCTCTGCCAGCCCTGCCAGAGCTGCTCCGTGGGTCCCGGGTAGCTGTAGGCTTAAAGCCAGCTCTCCTGATTTCCCCGAGAATTGTGAAAATGCCTTTAGACTTCGATTTTTATTGTTCTGGAGGGCAAGTTACATGCTAGCACAGACCGACTTGTTTTCAGCGATTAGAAATAGTAAATTTACCTCTAAAATGCTCCAGATTCAAGATGCTTATCTCAGGAAAATGTTAATTGTTTGAAAGCTTCATGCTCTTCTATGAGGAGCCTTATTGGGATTCAGCTGTAATTCAGCAACTGCGTTTAAAAAAAAAATATCCTCAATCCAAAATCAAAACCATCTTAACATCTTCGTGGGAAAAAACAAAACAATGTATGACTAAATCTCTCCTTTGCTTAGAAATAGTCACAAAATAGTTCCCGTATTTCTGCTAGGAGGATAAGGATTTTGCCTTAATAGGACTGAAAATCTAGAAGTGCCAGAAGCTTGGTTTACTAGAGACAAAGAAGATGCTTTTAGATGCTTTTAGTAATGGCTGTGGAGTGTTTGCAGAGTACCTGGGCGGATATCAGCTTCACCCGGACACGTTTTCTGTGGGTAATATTCAACTTTTTCACTCTTGCCTTCTGTGTATTGCAGCTAAATTAATTTTAAAATCTGGGTCTTTTCCTCCCCAGATTTTAGGCCAAGTGTAAATTAGCAATGTGGGTGGCAGTCAATACACAGACTTTGTGTAGTTCCAGTAATACCATTGGCCTTCCCCCCTGGTTTATAAGTTACTTTTGGCAATAACAACCCATGTCAAATGTGAGTTGCTCTCCGATCAGGTTACAGCCTAGGAAGGAGCCTGAATTAAGTTTTTCTCTCATAGGACTGTGGTGGAAAATAGAATCAAAATTAGCAGATAAATGAATAAAATCTCAAGGACAATAACTGAATAAACATGTCTGCTGAGCAATTTTCTAAGAGGAAAATCTGGCATCTCTCACTTTGAGGACAAATACTGAGGAGGAAAGCATGTATGGAGTCCCTAACTGCTGCGATTGAACAAGCAGAGAGGTAGAAGCTGGTTTGCAATGTCAAACGCCAGGTTCTTGATGTAAGTGATCTAAAACTTTGCACACCAGAATGTATTTTCTCAGGCCGGTATAACTGATCCATCTCTCTCTGCCATGCGATTCCACTGACCTGGGTGGAGTTTGCTGTAATGCTGTGCTGCCCGTGGCACCGTTGAAATGACCGACCTGAGCCAAAATCACACAGCTTAAGAGAGAAGGTGAGCGGGTGCAGTGCACTAGCTTTGGTTGATGAGGTCCCAGAAGATGCACTCCTTCCCCTGTCCTCAGTGTCTTAAAATGGAAGTTGGAATAATATTAAAAAGCATGCAATACTGCTTAAAGTTTAAGAATAATGTGTATACAGGCTGGCGCGCAGGGGCTTTTCCAAAGGCAGCGCTGTTTTAAGACAGTTATCGTATTTCCTTAGGTTATGATCCCGCATTCCGAGTTATCGCCAGACCATCAGCCTGTGCATCACCCAGGTACGCTGGTCCAGTGCCTCTTCCATTACAGAGGAGCTCTCAGCAGGCTTTGGTGGGGCCCTTTGGTGAGGACTTACGGCATCATGGGCCAGGAGCAAATGGCAGGATGCGTCCTATATTTTGGGGGACTGAGGAGTGTAAGGGGAATCATAAAAGTAAATACATTTAGTAGCACAGAATGAAACAACAAATTGAAATTGCGCTGAAATCCAATTCCGGCGTTTTATAATCCACAGAAACTTATTAACTTCAGAGACCTGGGCAAGCTGGGAAAAATGTAAGTTTTTCACTCCATTGCCAAAACACAGAGAATTTAGAGCATTTTTATGGTGCATTTTAGGACAATGACCTGGGCAATGTGTTTAGCTGCTTCGCTTGCCTCATAAAACCCAGTTTATGCAGTCCTGGAATCAATCCTGTTCTGGTTTGGGCTTTCCAGAGCAGGGGCTGCCAGTGGAAGCACTTCATGATATAGAGCTAATGTGTCAAAGGGACACAGACCAGAACTATTGCGTTCACCTCCATGGTCAATAGGAAGCAGATATTTAGACATAAATAATCCTCGCTGGGGGACAGGGAGAACTTCTCTCTGCAGTCCAAGGTTTGAGGGCACTTGTCTGTTCTCCAGGACCTGATCTTTTGAGTTTATTTACTCTAGGTAGCACAACTTGAGCAAGAGCGGCACCTCAAAATACCCCCAAAAAAGGAATTTGAGGTTGACCTGCCCTGCACAGTTGACTCAATCGTGCCAGGGATTGCCGTTTTCTGATGTTGAATTTTCTGCAGTAGTGTTTCGATTTCATTGTGTACCCCCTCAAAAAAATTTCATTTGGAAATACCAAATGCATCTTTTCATTGCTTTATAGCTGCAATAGTTTCAGTTGCATAACTTTGTTTTTCAGGGAATAACACCCCCCCACCCCACCCCACCCCCTTTCCAGATCTAATTCTCAATCCGTGTTTTAACTCTGTTTTCCAGCTCCCCATGCCGAGCGCGCAGCTGGAGCAGAGGGCCAGGCTGTCCGAAGGCTGAAGGGTGGGAATGCGCGGAATATCGCACACCTGGAGGTGAGCAAAAGCCACGTCTCCTCAAGCCAGACCCCTCACTCACTGCTTGTGCCTTTACTCTGGACCTTTGCTTTCTTTGAAGGCTGGTTTGTTTTCCTGTGAGCTTCTGGAGAAGCTTAAGGAGGAAAACATCTGGGACATGGAAGTTTTCTTCTTCAAGAAGAAAAAAAACGAGTTTGGGAGACACTCTCTTTCACCCACACAAATAGTCCGATTTCTGGATTAACATTTGAATTCCTACTTATTTTAGCCAAAGTTGTTTGCTTGTAGTTAATATTTCTGCAGCTTTTGCAAGTATTTAGCTCTACAGAGGCAAATATTTTTGCTATTTCTTCTCGCACTGCTACAGTAAATTGCATCGTGGCCACAGCTGTCCCTCCAGCCGGGTGGTTGCAATGTGCACATTGCTACCCTGCCACAGCGGAGGCAAAGGAGAAAAATCGGAATTCAAGCCCTGTCTGAAAAGTAAAAGGGACAAATTAGTTTCTTGTCACTGCGCTGCAATAAATACATTGTCATTTTTATACCCCAGTGAATCATATTCTCCATTTCCCCCGTAACTATTATACAGTCTGCTGGCAGTACATCATTTTTTGGTAATTTTATTTTCACCAATTGTTTTATGAAATTTTTGAGTTTTATGGACACTAAAACAAATCTAGCCTGCAAGTATTATAGCCCTTTAAATCACCGGCAGGAAATCTCAAGGTTCCTCCAGACTGTGAGAGAAGGAAGCTTTAGGAAAGAAAGATTGCTCCTAGCTTATAAACTGAGCAAAAACCCAGAGATAAGTTTGTAAAAGGGACATACATCATCCCTGGCGAAAACCGGGACGTAAAACAACATCTCTCCACTCAGCTCCCTTAAGAATAAAAATGGATTTTTATTTAGCAGAATCACTAAAGTAGTTGGGGAAAGGAACACACAAGCTTTTCCATGCTTTCTTAACCATAACAATCCTTATTTCCTACGAAGCCACTGTGTCAGGCATTGCCTTGGCTAAATTGCAGTTAGTTGTAGTCCCAGACCAGTGGGAACCTGGCAGAAACCCCTAACTCTAATTAGAACGCACGCAGCACTTGGCTGAATTTGGTCCTCGCGATGCCGAGGAAGTGGTGGCACCTGGGCACGGGGGAAAGGGATCGGCCAAGTTCTCCCCTCTTGTCCGTAACCTTTGCTAATGCTTTCCTTCTCTAATCCTTCTG
The DNA here is from genome assembly GCF_000690835.1 of Fulmarus glacialis. Lineage (NCBI taxonomy): Eukaryota > Metazoa > Chordata > Aves > Procellariiformes > Procellariidae > Fulmarus > Fulmarus glacialis. Next base: position 64,537 of record NW_009186868.1, read on the forward strand.
GACTGTTTTTTGAGAAGGGTTTGCCAGTTGCACCAAATTTCAGACAGCAAATGGGAGGCAGAGACCTGCAGGGCCACCAGTCGGCTTGGTCTGAGAGACCCAGGGAAGCTGCCGTGGTCCAGCCGAGGGAACCGCCCGTGGTCCAGCCGCTACCTGACATCAGCAGGTATCTCTGCCCTTGGAAAGCAAGTTACTTGGCTTTGGCTTTCTAAGGAGCAGAGGATTATGGTTTCCAAAACTTAAATCAAAACTGAGTCATGGTATGATAAAAGCTGATTATTTAATTTCTTGTAAATAAAGTCTTTGTTCTAGATGGATTGCTTGATGCACTGTGCGTATCTGAATATAAAAAAGTAAAAGTAGATGAGATGGTCTTGTTTAGGTGGAAACATTGGACAAGAACTTTCTTAACTGTAAATGCAACAGATGCAGATGGACAAGCTCTCATCCAGGTTCTGACATGGACTCTGCAGTCTTGAATGAACTACTCCTTTTTCCTTTTTCCTATTTTAATAGCATCTTAATATTTTTAAAGGCTCCGAATATATTTAGAATAAATATTTATATAATATTTATATTATTATATATAATATATAT
>NW_009186869.1:0-3609 GCF_000690835.1 Fulmarus glacialis
TGAATTGTATTATGTTAGTTGCTGTATAGTACTATATCTCATATCAACGGTATTGCAGTAAGAATCACTGAGATTAATGAAGAATTAACTTTGATGACACCAAGCAAAAGTGCAGTGATGATAGAACCAGAACTGGCTTCAGCATGCAACAGTCCAACACCACACACTATCTCTCCTACCCTGAAGGACTGTTTTGACAGATGGAACCCAAAGTCGTGGACTAAATGAACTGAATGGACATTTTAGAGGGATGGCCTATAGACTAAGGGAATGATATCTGTGTATATATATCAGAAGACAGGAAAAGTGGTGGTGATTAATTGGAATGTATTGGAAACCGTGAGACCTGGGCACGATGTAGATGATATGGAATAAGGGGTGGGTAGTGTCCTGGTTTTGGCTGGGATAGAGTTAATTTCTTCCTAGCAGCTGGTACAGTGCTGTGTTTTGGATTTAGTATGAGAAGTATGTTGATAACACACTGATGTTTTAGGTGTTGCTAAGTAGTGCTTATGCTAGTCAAGGATTTCTCAGCTTCCCATGCTCTGCCAGATGCACAAGAAGCTGGGAGGGGGCACAGCCAGGACAGCTAACTCAGCTGACCAACGGGGTGTTCCCTACCATATGACGTCATGCTCAGTACATAAACTGGTGGTTGGTCGGGGAGGTGTGATCGCTGCTCGGGGACTGGCTGGGCATCGGGCAGCGGATGGGGGGCAAATGCATTTCATTCATTTTGTATATTCTACTGTTATTTTTATTATTTTCCCTTCCTTTTCTGTTTTATTAAACTGTCTTTATCTCAATACGCAAATTTTACTTTTTTTTCCGATTCTCTCCCGCATCCTACTGTGTGTGTGGGGAGTGAGCGAGCAGCTGTGTGGTGCTTAGTTGCAAGCTCGGGTTAAACCACAAGAAATGTAGAATTTAGAGCAAAAAGTTTGATTAAGAATTCTGAAATAAGGGAGGGTGGGAAAGTGAAGAAACAGCTTGGAAATAATTGGACTTTCAAGATTGTCTTCCCACAAAGCCAAAGGCTAGAAGTTCCAGAATAAAATGCAACACTCCGAACCCAGTTTTCAATAATCCAGTCTTGAGAACTGTATGGAAAGTCTGAAGTATTATTTATATTTCCTGTTCCTTTCTATTCTCCAAAATTAATGTTTTCTTAAATCTGTGCAGTGTCCCTTGAAACAGAACATACATGTTTATTTCTGTCTTTCAAAATAATACTGGCAGGACTTCAGGCACATTTTTTTCCCCTGAAAAGCAGTGTTTCTCAATAGATATAAGTAGATTCCAATTTTTTTTTCCTCTTTTTTACAGTTGTTTGTATATTCCCATACGTACTATAAGGAAGAATTTATACTCAGGCTTAAGAGAAACGGCAGTCTGTTATGATCCATCTGAACATATATCTCAGTATGATATTCAGAATGCTCCCAGGGGAGAAAAAATCAAACCCAAACTAATGATTTTAATATTAAAGAGACAAATAGGTTCAGAAACAGAATGTCACTTATACTTTATCTCATCCTCAAAATAAAATAAAATGAAATAAAATAAAATAAAATAAATTTTTGGTTTAGATTTTTCTGATGGATAACTTTCTGTGGATCTACTTGTACTTGTAATTTAAATAATAGGACGCACAATATCTCTTTTAAAGATCTAGCCACACCTACTGTGTGAGGCTTGATTGAAGATATTTCATTGCTTTACCTAACACTGCTAAAATGTTATACCTCAGTTATGTCTTTCAGAAATCTTTCAGAGCTATTTCAGGGTCTATATATGTAAATATATACATGTGTATATGAGTATATTATGTATTATATATACATCATACATATTATGCAGTTATATTTGTATCATGCATATTATAAAATAGGTATTTTTTTCCTAATGTGATTTTTTTTCTAAATGAAATTATTAATTTACTTACTACTTACAAAAACTATGGCCATAAAAACACTTAAACTCTCTTAAAGTGTTTTGTATGTTTTCAAATTGAAATTAATTTAATTTTATTCTTATTCTAACATTCATGAGTTTCTTTGAAAAGCCAAGTGATTATTACCACAGAAGTCTTGAATCAGTTAATCTGGTGCAAGTAGAAAGCTGCAGCCAAAAATTGCCTTTCAGGGCCAGCTCTATTCTTTAAAATGAAATCTTCCATGAACAAACACTGTCATTTGTCACACCATAAGCACATCTTCTTTGACATCCAGAGCTTACTTAAAAGGATTTTCTTTCAAATGTCTCCCATCCGTACTCTACACTTATTTTGTTGCAGACCATCAAAAAAAAACTTGAAAAGATGGAGGAGGAAGTGAAATTAAGTTACAATATATGAAGTGCAAGTATTGCACACATGCATAACCATTTGTAGGCCAAGCTTTGAAGTCCCTGTTTGGCAAAACTGAAGCTACTTATCCTTATTTCCCCAAATACTCGGGAGAAAACCACTGCTTTCAAGCCAGTCCTGGCAGCAAAAACACTTTGTCCAAAACAACCACACAGCAAGTGATTTAACATGTGCTAGGAAGAACCTGAAAAGAGGAAAGCATGTTTTTAACAGATATTTTGTAGTGAGGGAGCACTTTTGAAAAGATGATTGATGTACTCTTTTTTCAAACATACTTTTATCTTGGTGTCCTGCTTTCAGCTGGGATGGAGTTGATTTTCTTCCTATTAACTGGTATAGTGCTGTGTTTTGGATTTAGTATGAGAATAGTGTTGATAACACACTGATGTTTTAGTTGTTGCTAAGTAATATTTATGCTAGTCAATGACTTTTCATCTTCCCATGCCCTGCCAGGTGCGCGGGGGGCTGGGAGGGAGTGTGGCCGGGACGACTGGCCCAGCTGGCCAACGGGCTATTCCATACCATATGACGTCATGCTCAGCATATAAGGCTGGGCGAAGAAGAAGGAGGGGGGGACGGTCGGAGTGATGGCGTTTGTCTTCCCAAGTAACCGTTACGCGTGGTGGAGCCCTGCTTTCCTGGGGATGGCTGAACACCTGCCTGCCCATGGGAAGGAGTGAATGAATTCCTTGTCTTGCTTTGCTTGTGTGCGTGGCTTTCGCTTTCCCTGTTAAACTGTCTTTATGTCAACCCATGATTTTTCTCACTTTTATCCTTCCGATTCTCTCCTCCATCGCAGCAGGGGGGAGTGATTGAGCAAGCGACTGCGTGGTGCTCAGTGGCCGGCTGGGGTTAAACCACCGCACTTGGTAATCCCACTTTATCATCAAGGTAGACATTTTTTTCAGTTTGGGATCCCTTATTCAGTTTTCGCAACACAAGTCCAGCAGGAACAACATTAATTTAATTACCTCCTTAAATGTATACTATTTGAAAATGAATTCCTTTTCTCCCTAGCAGGATTTTGGTAGGTTTTTTGTGTTTTTTTTTTTCAAAAGCATTAACAGAGTAGTAACGCTAGTAGATAATGAAAAATATGATACCTAAAATGAAACTTATTTCATAATTGACAGATAAAAAATGAAATCAGGTACCATATGCACATACATAATTAAAACCTGTTTCCAGCTTGTTTTCTTCACTGAAAGAATGTGGTTGGCTTTTTTCCCCCCTTTATTTCC
>NW_009186869.1:3625-10425 GCF_000690835.1 Fulmarus glacialis
TCCCTACAACAGTGTTGCACCCAGGTGTCGCGAATTAATGGTTTAGAGGCCGCTTAAAGAATAACCGTCAAAGGTATTATATTAGCAGAATTTTAATAGAGATTTGCAAAAGCGTGACTTAACTGAGTTCAATGGCAAGGTTCACTCTATCACTTACTACATGGGTGAAGTATACAAAGGAAAATTGTGTTATAATTGGGCTAGAATGATTTGTACAGAGACCAAGGACGAAAGGGTAAGGGAGACCGTTGAGTCACTAGGTTCAGAGAAGACCCTGTGGATCCAATCTTAGTCTCAGATTTGGACAACGGTTTATGTCTAGTACCAAAAGGGTAAGGAGACCTTCCCATTGAGTCACGAGGTTCAGAGTAGACCCCCTTGCTTTCCAAACTCCTTCTCAGAGAGGAGTCTAGGTGCAGCTGGATCTACCTCTAGTCTCAGACCTGGTCAACAGTTTATGTCTAGGGGTTATATGTGTTTAGCAGCAGCCTAAGGTTCATTCACAGCTCCCAAGTGGATCACAATATTTTGGCAGCACTTAATTATTAACTAATTTAACATTTACAAAGTAAGTTATTAGAATCTACTACAATTACGACTTAATTACAAATTATGCTTACTATTAGTTCACACACACACACAGAAATATATATATAAATGTACAGAAAGTACCTGTTAAAAACTCCCTTCGAGTGTATCTCATTTGCCCTACATCTTTTTTATTTATCTGATTTTAATAATGGTTTCTGTATTTAGGTAGAGCAAAAGCACGTTCATAAAACAATTGTTCCCCCACTGTGTTGATTCCAACAGCTGTGCTTTAATATTGGTTGGTTTTCATCAAGACAGACCCTTAAAACTCGTTCTTTGCTCTGAATAAAACCGACCATGAGGAAAAAAGGAGCATAATAAATGAACAGCATTTAGTTTGCAAGATTTAGAAAGTCCTATTTCCCAAAAGTGCATGTGAGGTGTAAATGCATGATTCACTGAAGATCAAAGAGAATAGTCATGTACAGTTCTGGATGTTCGGAGGAAAGATATTTGTACTGAACTAATAAACTATGTCCTAAAGCACCAAGAGCTAGGGAGTGTCTCATTTTCTTACAGAGCAAGGGTTTCTTCAGAAAATGAATTAATTTAATAGAGTTCTTTTATACCTTTGCAAACTTTGTCACAGCGGTAAGGATCATAATTTTCATTGTTGTGAAACTGTTAGTGGCAGACATGCACTTTTATCTATGGAATATTGGTTGAACCTGAGATGTGGACAGTCACTTTCAAATAATAGGACAGAAATGAAGTAATCAGAAAAGATGAAGAGTGAAAAAAACAAGTGGAATGAAGGACAGAAAAGGAATTCAGTGGAATGGAAATATGTTTAAAATATCTATATTTTAATGTGTTCTGGTTCATACTGTAGCTCTCCCTCTAAAGAGCTGAGAAAAAAAAAAATCTTGTTTGCATTGGGCAAATTTGTTGCATCAATAAGAAAAATAAGCACAATGTAGTTAATTGATACTGGTGTAGCTTTGCACTGCTAAAGGTTTGAAATTAAAAGCAGTCTCTAGAGACTGTAAAGGGAACTTAAGCTGAGTTGGCTAACTTGTGCAAACTTATAAAAAAAAAAAAAAAATTATGGAAGAAATTATATTACCTTTCTGGAGCTTGCTTTGTCATTTCAGGCTGCTAAAGCATGTTGTAGTCTGAAACGCTGACTTGTATTTCTTATATGGTACATACTTGCATTAGAAAAGAAAACAAGAGAAAAAAAAAAGTCTTGCCATTAGAAACAAGATGGGAAATGAGATGTTAGAAAAGAGAAAGGGGATGGAGGAAAAACAAAAGAATGAATGGGTTATTTAGATATAAAACTAAAGAAAGAGGAGTGTGTCCAGAGAAGGGCAACAAAGCTGGTGAAGGGTCTAGAGAACAAGGCTTATGAGGAGTGGCTGAGGCAACTGGGACTGTTTAGCCTGGAGAAAAGGAGGCTCAGGGAAGACCTTATCGCTCTCCACAACTACCTGAAAGGAGGTGGTAGCAAGGTGGGTGTCAGTCTCTTCTCCCAAGTAACAAGTGATAGGACAAGAGGAATTGGCCTCAAGTTGTGGAGGACGAGAGGAAATGGCCTCAAGTTGCACCAGGGGAAGTTTAGATTGGATATTAGAAAAAAATTCTTCACCGAAAAGGTTGTTAAGCATTGGAACAGGCTGCTCAGGGAAGCGGTTGAGTCACCATCCCTGGAAGTATTTAAAAGACGTGTAGATGTGTTGCTTAGGGACATGGTTTAGTGGTGACTTGGCAGTGCTAGCTTAACGATTGGACTTGATGATCTTAAAGATCTTTTGCAATCTAAACAATTCTATAATTCTATGATTCTAACATTTCCTATGGAGTTAATAGTAGGGAGGGTGCATCTACCTACCAGTCCTATAAAAATACTCTGAGATTTCATTCCAAGATGGAATTCTCTGATTTCTTTTGTAACACTAAGGTGATGTATACACTAGCATACAGTGAGGACCAATAGGGGTAGATCTATAGAGCAGAACAGCTGGTGCTGGGGCCCTGATGTCCACACTATACATATTTCAGTAATTTTTTTTTTTTTTTTTTTCTTCAAACTGGTTCCATTCTGATGTCATGAACTGCATGCATGTATGGCATTTTGGTATAGCCCTGAATCACATTTTTCAACTTCATCTGAAGGGAATTCAGTTTAAGCACTCAGGTACCACTCCATGATGCAAACTAAAGCACAATATCAGGGATAACTGGGAGATTCATTCCAAAAGCTCACTCCTGATCCAGACTGAGACAGTGGTGCAGATGAACCTTGTGAGGACTCTGCTGACACATTATGGAAATAAATCGTCCAGGGTGCTTTATCTGCTCCCTCACGCAGTCTTCATGACGCCTGATCTGGACTATTTTGATTCTGTGAAAGTATTTCTTAAAAGGTCATAATGAATCTTCCTTTTCATTTCTACTTGAAAAAGATTCCAGGCACATGGGCAAATGATATCAGCGGTCAGTATTGCAGTGTTTCTACCCTGCAGTTCAGATGCGTCCATAAAGAACCAGAAGAATGTCTTCCCGGGGTAGTGGAAAGTTTCGATATTAATATTTGATCCTTATGGGGAAAAAAAAGACAACACCAGATTTTGATCTCTACCATCAGTCTACTTTTTTATAAGTGGTATGGCTAAAGAATTTGAAAGAGAGGTTTAGAAAAAGACAGAAACTAAACTAGCTCAGAATTTCCTAGACTGCCCTTCCCTTTCTTCTTGAATTTCACTCCTCCAAAAAAATTAGGCAGACACAACCCCAGGCTTTGTTCACTAAAAGATGGGTTTACTTAGAATAAAGTATAGCGTTAGCATTGTATACATTATATGTGAAACATAACCATGGGAAGACAAATTGGCAAAATGATCTAATTCATAGATAACACTCTTCTAAAGAACTTTGAATACCATCTCAACATACCGCTACTTATTCAGGTGCCGCACCAAGAAGTAGATACATTTCCACAATAAGTGACATGATTTGTTTGCCTATAAAAGCTGTATGATAAAGATGCAGAGTGTCTGGACTTACCAATATTGTAAGCTTATTTTCCTACCTTGTCTCTTCTCCTAAAGGAGGAAACTCTGACAACAGCAATTTTGTATTCTTTCCCTTCTGAACTGTTATAAAGACCCATGGTGTCACCAATATTTTGTTTTCTCCTCACTAGAATCACCTGTCAAAACAAATTATTTTTAGGCATTATTAAAGTCAGGGTGTCAGGAATTAGTTTGTGAACTCTCCCTATCTATCACAAGAAGGTGCAAAATCCTTGCACAGGAGGAGTGGCTATGATGACTTTGCAAGCAGCTTTCCAGCATAATCACGAAGTCAGAATTTGGATTTTCTAGCCGAACCATTTCTGTGGTGGGTGAGAAAAAAAGAGACAGGAGTAGCTGTAAGCCAAGGCTATGAATATCACCTGTTACTTACTTAGTTGCTGTAGGCTAGAAAACAAATTTGGGATAGATACCGTTACTTGAGTGTTCCAAAATCTTAAGTAAGAAAACTGCATTTTGTCAAAGGAGTCTGTTGGAAAACCATTGCTAATAAAAACATAAATGAAATGCAACATTAAAAGAAAAAAATAATCTTTACTTCTATAAGTAGACTTATTAAGAAAAGCAAAAATTCAGAAAAAAGAAAGAGATTTAGAATACAAGGACATTTTATTAATCGGGACAGTTTATTAATCATGTCACAACATCCTTGTCATTATACAGAAATTTCAGTTCCAGCCTTAGAGCACTATACAGAGACAATACTAAAATTGTCCTGAGGATCCTACCATTTGGGTAGACAACACACATATTTAAGAAAAAATAAGTAAAAAGCAATGAGAGTACAAAGGGAAATGAGCGATATTCATATACATTCCCCTTTTCTTTTTCATGTAGTCCATGAGAAGAAAACATGATCCTGCACAGCAGATATAAGGCTTAGGGTTACAGTGTACATGCTGCTTTTATTCTGCTGTGTTAATTTTTTGAGAAAGGTTTTGAACACAGACAAGGAAATGAACCATTTAATGGGGGAAAAAATCTGTAAAACAACTCTATAGTGTCATTGTCGTCTAACCACATCTACAAGTATATTGTAAATCAACCTATGTTCAGTTAAATATATAAAGCAAAATATGAAAAAAGTTGGCATTTTTCTGTGTATATTTACGAAGCATGTAGTTTTCTGTCCTTGCAGACTTTCCTTCCTCCATTACTTGGAGGCAAAATCCACCTCAATAATTCTAGTCAAATTTAAATTTTATACACATATATGTATATAATCATCATCATCATAATCTCCTATTCTTCTTTCATGTTGGGTTCTTTAATAAGGGGACTTATCCTTCCCTCTAATACAATTTTAGTGCTTTTTCATGCAGGAGCCTGAACACATACACAGTCTATGTAGGCATACTCGGGTTACTTGCCATTCATTCAGAGGACTACAGAACATGAAAGTGTAGTACCGTCAGCTTACAACAGTTTAACACAAAACTTGCATAGGTTTAGGACTTTCAGTAGACTTATGACAAGTTATAAAACTATAGTTGAAATGCACAAAATTACATTTGTACTTGAAAAACCTTACCAGAGAAAAAAACAATGAGAAAGAGATGAACCTATAATGTGTATTTTGATGACACTGAGGATAACAATTAAAATTTAATACTGGTAAAATTAGATATAGGTGAATGACATGGGATTTGATTTTCTGAATACAATACGTATGGGTAGTTTCCTGTGCTATCTTACAATTATTTGCAATCCTTTTACTTATTTTGTTGACTTATTTCATCACCCACCACCCCTAAACTTTTACTGCTGTAACTATAAATAGATTGACTACCTTCTGATTCTTTTTGCAAGTTCTGTTCACAAGTGACTTTTTCTCTGTTCTTCTAAATACTTCTGAATTGCTTTTTATGACAATTTTTGTGAAGATAAATTACTTTAATACCAAAATGAAGTACAATATGTACAGTAAAAACCATACAAAATTAATGGTGTAATTACAAGGCTTTTTTTCCTTTGTTTTGGAGAATTAGAAATAAGAATTAATTGGGACAATTGAGGTTGAGAAACAAAACCAGACAAAAGTCTCCTCTGATAATTCTCAATATACCTAACTCCTCCCAGGGGATGTGAGAAAGGCAAGTAGCAGACCCTGGATTTCAGGAGGGCAGACTTCAACTTGTTCAGAGTAGGCAGGTAGGCAGGTTCTCATGTGAGGCTGCCCTGAAGGACAGAAGAACTTGGGAAAACTGGTCTTTTGTCAGGGGCAACCTCTCCAAGGAACAGGGCTGTCCATCCATTTACAGAACAAAATAGGCAGGCATAGCTGGAGGTCAGCTTGCCTGAGTGGGAAACTCTTGACTGAGCTCAAATACAGAAAGGAAGTGTGTGACAGGTGGCTTCCTTCAAGTAATACTATAGCATTGCTTGGGCATACAGGGATTGACTTAGAAAAGTCAAAGCCCAGCTTAACTTGAAAATGGCATTTACGTGAAGTTGTTTAAATCTATTTGACAACACCATAAATAATTTCCTGTCTTCCAGAAGACTTGCATTTACAGTCACTTTAATTCATGGATCTCAGAGTCATGAATAAGGTCATTTTATACTCTAACATTTTGATTTAAAAAAAAAAAGAAAAAGTTTTGCAATAACAGATTAGTATTTTAAGCTTGCTGTTTACTGCCATGGCAATGACAGACCCATGCTCATGATAACTGAGTTTAGGTGTAATCTTTCAAGAGAGCATATGACTTATTTTATAAAATATATTTCCTTCCACATAAGACATTAATTAGATTGATTTCCTTTTTTGTTCCTTTTCACAGAAAATAGAAATCTAATGTTCATGAGTTGTTAGCACAGTTTAGTGCTAACAGCACTACTTCATAACTGATAGGGTCTCAGTCACAAGTGTACAATTAGTAGAACAATTTGCTTCCTAGAAATACAGTACAAAGTTTGTATCTTTTTGTATAGGACTAGAATTTCCCCACTGTTGCTGGTAGAACATAATGGAGTCTTATTATGTTTTCTTCTTCATTATTCCTCTGTTTTCTTTACGAGAAACTGTTATTAATTTTGAATTGAGGGGATTTACTGACAGAAGCAGTCTGAAAAAGTTTCAGGAGTTAGATTAAGAATTATCAGGGAATTTCTGCCCTCTGCCAGAGGAAAAGGACATTTCTTTTGCCCAGAGGAAAAGGACCTGGGGGT
>NW_009186870.1:0-23152 GCF_000690835.1 Fulmarus glacialis
GGGTGGCACTTCTGCCAGCTCCCTCAGTACCCTTGGGTGGATCCCATCCGGCCCCATAAACTTATGTGTGTCTAAGTGGTGTCACTAACCATTTCCCCTTGGATTATTGGGGTGCCAGTCTGCTCCCTGTCCCTGTCTTCCAGCTCAGGGGGCTGGATACCTGGAGAACTGGTCTTACTATTAAAGACTGAGGCAAAGTAGGCATTAAGTACCTCAGCCTTTTCCTCATCCTTTGTCACTATGTTTCCCCCCGCATCCAATAAAGGATGGAGATTCTCTTTAGCCCTCCTTTTGTTGCTAATGTATTTATAGAAACATTATGTATTTACAGCAGCAGCCAGATTAAGTTCTAGTTGGGCTTTGGCCCTTCTAATTTTCTCCCTGCATAACCTCACGACATCCTTGTAGTCCTCCTGAATTGCCTGCCCCTTCTTCCAAAGGTCATAAACTCTCCTTTTTTTCCTGAGTTCCAGCCAAAGCTCTCTGTTCAACCAGGCCAGTGGTCTTCTCCGCTGGCTCATCTTTCGGCACATGGGGACAGCCTGCTCCTGTGTTTTTAAGATTTCCTTCTTGAAGAATGTCCAGCCTTCCTGGACTCCTTTGCCCTTCAGGACTGCCTCCCAAAGGACTCTGTCAACCAGGCTCCTAAACAGACCAAAGTCTTCCCTCTGGAAGCCAACGGTAGCAGTTCTGCTGACCCCCCTCTTTACTTCTCCAAGAATCGAAAACTCATCATTTCATGATTGCTATGCCCAAGACAGCCTCCAACCATCACATCACCCACAAGTCCTTCTCTGTTCGCAAACAAGTCCAGCAGCGCATCTTCCCTAGTTGGCTCACTCACCAGCTGTGTCAGGAAGTTATCTTCCACACACTGCAGGAACCTCCTAGACAGTTTCCTCTCCTTTGTATTGTATTTTCAGCAGATATCTTTTAAGTTGAAGTCCCCTACAAGAACAAGGGCTAGCGATTGTGAGACTTCTCCCAGCTGCTTATAGAATATTTTGTCTGCCTTTTCATCCTGGTTGGGTGGTCTATAGCAGACTCCCACCATGATATTTGCCTTGTTGGCCTTCCCCCTCATCCTTACCCATAAACACTCAACCCTCGTCGTCACCATCATTAAGCCCTAGACAGTCAAAACACTCCCTAACATACAGGGCTACCCACCACCTCTCCTTCCTTGCCTATCCCTTCTGAAGTGTTTATAGCCATCCATTACAGCACTCCAGTTGTGCGAGTCATCCCACCACGTTTCCGTGACAGCAACTATGTAATAGTTTTCCAGCTGCACCACGGCTTCCAGCTCCTCCTGTTTGTTGCCCATGCTGCGTGTATTGGTGTAGATGCACTTCAGCTGGGCTATTGATCCTGCCACCTTTTTTTGGGGAGAAGCCCTAATTCCTACATGACCATTCTCAGGTGGCTTCCGTGGTTTCTAACACATCAATAACCCTTGCATCTTTGCTGCTGCATGGATCTCCGTTCACTACCTCCACTGAGACAGTAGACCAAAGGACCTCGCTAGCACAGCATGTCTCATTAGTAACAATTTGTAAATCTCCTTAATACACACTGAAAGGTGGCAAGCACAACAGTAAGATTCAAAAATTTTTTCATGGAACATCTGGAGAGCTACAGGCCTGTAAACCTGACATCCAGACAAATTAGCGTAAATCATTATGAAGAACTGAATTAGCACACACCTAGATGACTTGTTAAAGAGACAACACAGCTTTTGTAAAGTGAAATCTCTGAAGGGTTTATAAGCACACGGATGGAGAGCTATGATCTAGTTAGATTTCCAAGAGAGTTTTGAAAGTCCTTAATCAAAGCTTTTTAGGAAAACATAGCAAACAGGGCATAAAAAAAGAAACAATGTGGCACAGATAAATAATTCTTCAAAAGGTACAAAATAGAGGATAGGAGTAAATCATCAGTCTTCATAGTTGAGAAAGGTGAGTTTTCATCGGTTTCTGTACTGGGACCTATGCTATTCAAAATATCCATAAATGACCTGAAAAAACCTGAGATTCAAGTTTGCCAACAATACTAAGTCATGGAAAAGAAACACACTGAGCATCAGTAAATACACAGAAACCCCAGCTGGTTGAAGAGGCTTCCACGCTGGAAAGAATTGGAGGCTGGAAGATTAGTAGGAGCATCATACATGCTTGCCTTGCTCTCATTCTTGGAGCATCTGTTATTAGCCACAGTGAGAAGCAGATCAAAGGTGCAGCCATTCTTAGAACCTTTAAGTACCAGTCCACAGTAAAATAGAGATGGAAAGTTAGTAAAGTCTACTTAGCTGGCAACTCACCTAGCATAAAACTTTCTAATATATGTCTAGTTTACGTTCTTTAATCCATATCTGAAGCAAAATAAATCACTTAAAAATGTGATCCACTAAGAGCAAGATTACTTAACTTTCAATATACATTTACCACAAATTGAATGTATTTCAGATAATACATTCAGATGCGTTATTCATTTTAATTAGACAACTCATGTAATATTCAGATATGCAAATTAAAATTAAAATCAAGTGTAAAGTCTCATGTATAGAATAAAAAGTAAATTGCAGGGCTCTGAAATCCAGCTGCCCTTTTATAGGTGTATTTTAAGGCTACAGTTTGTTTTATCTATATCATTTCATCAGGCTTACAACTCATCTACCTCATTAATGAGCTCCAATTGCAAATAATCTGTCTCAAAAATCTTTTCATTATGTTGCACACAGCCACAAACATACTGCAAGGAATAATTTGCCTATGCTTATGAACACTAATCCTCAAATGGGAAATACACTAAAAACAACCTGTCGTGTTTGAAGAGGTATGCCAACCGTAACGTCTCTACCTACATGCCTGTTGGCAGTCTCTTTATTAGCCTGAAGTATATTTAACTAAATGCTGTTTCAAGCAAAGCAAAATATTTACTTTTAGTGAAATGTACAACTTCCATTCAAAAGAATACTATGTGTGAATGTATACAACATTTACAATCCAGTATTTGTTTATGTTGCCATCTCTGTGTGTATTTCATATTAATATATCTTCAATTTTGAATGGATTACAAAAGATACGATTACAGGGGATAACACTAAACGAAGTGTCACAAAGACTCAAATAGATAAAAAAATCTAGATAGGAAAAAAATACATGAGTAAATAAACCTGATCTCATTCCTCTTAATTTATAGGTAATACGTTAGAAGAGTAAGGAATCAAAATCAAATCCATTATACAGAATGAATATTCCAAAGTATTATTAACACTTCAGAAAATTTACATCATTATCGGACTGCTTGATGAAAAACTCTTGTTTCATGCAGTACAATAAAGAGAATGACAGATGACTATGACAATTAAAATAATAACACCTTAGGATCTTGGTCACAGTTGGATACATAATACCAAATTAGAAAGACCAGTGATCTTGTTTGCCTATTAAATTAAATGACAATATAGACTTCTGCAAATAAATTATTTTAACATCTGTGAAAAGATTATTTTACTGTATTTGCAAAACTTGCTTAATTGACCAGAAATATACCAAAATTTGTCATTTTCAGAAGTCATATTCCCTCCAATATTACTAGCTGTTCTTCTCAGTCCATCATATTGGCATTTATTTTCATTAACAGAGCACAAGTTTTTTTTTCATTTAAATAAAATGATACATTGTTATTTATCTTTAATTAAGAAATGTATTGTTCACCTTATTATTCTTTTCACAACTTTTTTCTTGCCTCAAAAGGCTCTATTCACAATTAACCCTTCAGTAAGAAAGGGATACAGGAATGCAGCTCCCTCTGGCGTCAGTCAATGTCGTTTTTTGTGACAGCCAAATAAAATGTCTTGGAAGCGATGTGTAGGCCTTCCTCACCCCAAGAACGTGCATGTGTTTTGATAGCCTCTTTTGAACAATTATTTTCCTGACATTTAAAACAGACCTATGAGCTGAACACAGAATACTAGCTAGTAGCTACTAGCTACTAGTAGCTGAAAATAGAATAAAAACAATACTGCTCACTACCTTCCTCATTTCTTTTAAATTAAGACCACCAAAACATGTATCATCCACTCCTGTTCATTACCGTGGCAGTAAGTGCACAATGGCTTATAAAATCTGAAAAAGCGACTGATCAGTTTTCAGAGTTCTCCTCTTTCACCATTTGTTTCTCTTAATCTGTTTTATCTCCTAATTTTCTCCCGTAATTTCTTAAACATCTGTCCAGCATTGGCTTCTGTGCAGAAATGAATAATTTCTAACTGTCCAATACGCTAACATGA
The DNA here is from genome assembly GCF_000690835.1 of Fulmarus glacialis. Classification (NCBI taxonomy): domain Eukaryota; kingdom Metazoa; phylum Chordata; class Aves; order Procellariiformes; family Procellariidae; genus Fulmarus; species Fulmarus glacialis. The sequence goes on from NW_009186870.1 coordinate 4,295, forward strand.
AGGGATACCAAGGTAAAAGAAATGTTATTTTTGTCTTGCTCTGGGGGACTGGGTATATATCAGATGAACTGAAGTCAACTACAATAAGGTTCTAAACCTTATTTCAGGCTAACTAAACAAGGCATAGCAAAGAGATGTCTTGTAAGTCTTATATATTGTGTTGTACAAATTCCTAGAACCACGCTAACACACTGCAGGATCAGGGCATAAATTAACAGTCCCCTCAAAAATCCAGTCCTTAAATTCACCTGAACTATGGCATTCTCTATGCTGTATCCATTATCAAACCTTAAGGAAAATTTAAATTAATCATTTTACAACACTTACCACCAGATTTAGTTACAGGCTCTCAGACACGGAGTGGGACATGAGTCCTGAAGCAGGACTTGTGGAAGAAGCCACTTCTTTACTATCCTTTTGCATTTTTAAAGAAAAAGAGTTCCAAACCCTTCAACTGCATCTAAACCTGAAACAGCATCCACAGATGAGTTATGGCATCAGCAGCCTCTAGAAACCATGGCCTAAATTTTAAGTAGCTATCTGGATAAATAAATTGAGCACCTAAAGTGCTCAATACCATAAAACAGCATCATTTTTGGAAATTCAAGAGGATGACTAGTAAATCTCAGGCCAATGCAAGATGCATCAAGCAAGACAATCAAAATGAGACAATCATTCAATGTTGCCAAAAGTATTAATCTTAATTAATTTAGCCTTAACTAATCTGTGAAACTTCTGGAGCTCAGCGGGGGGGTGGGCGGAATTAACATGTACACAAACAAAATCTAATCCAACATACTTATCAATGGAATTAAATTATAAAAATATTTAATATATTAAATATGTCATGACATTATTAAATGCAACGAATAATGACATGTTATATAATTAAATTTAATATTATTAAACGTTATTTTAATATTATAATAGTAACTATGTTGATACATTGAAATATACAAACCTCAAAATATTATTACAATTTAAAAATATAGGTTTGGCAATTTAATTTTTTAAAGAGATGTAGAAATTCACAAAATATCAGAAAGAATAAGCTAAGAATTCTGTCTGTTACCCACCTATACGCTATCATTCCTCGATTCCTATTATTTCAATCCCATTCACACACTAAACAATATTTTTGCCCAGTACATTTTCTAAAAAATAAAAGCATAGAACAAAAGCAGCTGTAAAACCTGTCTCATGTCCTACTGCACAATCCCTTCCCAATCTACTTACACTATGCAAAATTACATTATTCACTACTGAATAGTTCCTTCCCACACAATATAGTGTATATATTAGAAAATATTCTTTCAGGATAATTAGTTACCACATAAGCCGCTAACAATGTATAACCAGGGTCCCTTTATAAAGCAAAACAAGAAAGTTATTCTAAGTCTATTAATACATTTTTCCTCCTCTGTTAATTCTGACACGTAATTTAACATATCCATTGCCTGTTGATTCAGCTTCAGATCTTCACTACATTAATTTTATTTAATTGAATGTTTTAGCAAAAATCAAGGCATATCCCAGTTTCACTTGAAACCCTAGGCTTGTTTCTCATCAGGATCATTTCAATCTCACAGCTCAGTGGCTAGGAGACGGACTAAAAGCTAGGAGACTGAACTGTCTCCCAGGCTTGGAGATAAGAACCTTGGGAGATCCTTGAGAACTTTAATGGCTATGGCTGAGCAAGCTCTGAAAAACGATGTACTAAATATAGTTCAGTGATGCTAATTAGGAACCTATCATTATGAAGGTGTAAGGGCAGTCCACAAGGACTGGATTTAAGGGTTGTAACAGGAATATCAGAGTACTGAAGACACAACTTGGTTCCTTTACCAAGCAAAATTGAACCAGGCATTTATCAGACAACCTGACCAGGGTATGAAAAGTATCAAATAAACTCTGCTAAAGGCCATCTCTGGAGCAGGTCTGATGCTTCTTGTTGACATCCAAGAAGAAAAAGTCAGCCTTCAAAAATCTCCAGTCATGGAGGTCTGAGATATCATTTCTTATCTCCCACTGAGGACACCATCAAGTAAACTGGCTGAGATTATCCATTAGGTATTCAGAAATCTGTGAAAGAGACTGCTAGGAGGTGAACCTGATGCTGAAGGCACCAGTCCTAAAGATCATTTCACAGGGAAGTCTTGCTCTGCCTTTTCTTTTTTTAATATCACCTGAATTCACTGCTCTATGTAGGCAAGGAATTAATGACAGCTAGGACTTTTTTCTGCTAACACATAGTTGTTTTAGATGAGAAATTACAGACCATTTGCTCATCCCCTCATTATCATTTGAGGTGGACACGAAACGGCATCACATTGCCAATACTGCCACTGCTGGGGAGACAACATCAAGAAATTAGAAGTCTTTGAGAGCATGGGTGTCTCTGAAAAGCTGAGTAAGCCTTTAGTTTTAAAGTCCATCAGTTCCCTTGCCCCATGTGCATAAGAACACTTTCTCTAGTGATCCCTGGCAATCATAGTAATAATGAAGAAAGAGAGGTGACTAACGAAGAAAATTCACAGAGAATACTGAATACACTTGTGAGCACAGTGAGAAGAAGGATTCCCAGGGCAGGACCTGCCACAGGGATTCTGCTGGTTCTGGAATACTGACTGAAGCTCTAGCTGCAGATCTGCAGAGACCTACCTCTGATCATGCAACATGCGGGGGCCTCACCATGTGCTGAAGATGTTGTCCAGACAGGGTGAAGAGAGAGAGGCTGGTCTTTCAGCTGAAGAGGCCTGGTTCTAAAGATTAGTTGCAGTCCAGACACCTTGCTGGTAAGTATTTCTGGAGAAACATTCAACACTTATTGAATGTTAATACTTTAAGCCATGGCAAACAGAAGGTTTTCCTGAGGTGGGAAAATGTCTCTCACAAGATGAGCAGTGTTTAAAACCCTCTAGGGGATGGCATGGTAAGCAAAAAATAGGGAAGAAAAGTTAAAAGCGTCTGAGAGGGAAAAAATGGGGGAGAAATAATATGCTTGAAAGTCAGGGTTTCACTCTTGAAAACTAACAAATAAGGGGTGAGGAAAAGAAATAACTAACTATGAGAACATGTTAAAATAGGAAATAGTACAAAGAAAAGATAGAAAGAGGGAAAAGGCTAGTGAAGGTTCAATGTTAATTGAAAATTTTTTCCACTAACATAAAAGGCATTCCAGCTTAGCAAACAGAGTTATGCAGCATTCTCTTTCTTCACACAGAGGTAGAAAAGAAAAAGGGAAATGACATCTTGCCATGACTGAATAGAAGTTCTGGTCTGAATGCATGCAACACAAATATTCATTAAAGGAACATACTCAAAAGGAGAAATGTTCTCCTCCCCAGATGGAGGTGTCAGAGACCAGGGCCAAGAACAAACCCCACCAGTTAAGTTTCTTATGTGGTACTGAGATTCTGTGTACAGGGAACAGCTGAATAAAGGGAAAAACAAGATTGGTCAATAGCTGTGAACAAAATGAGGAGGTTACCTGCACACAGGAGAACTATTTATCCATCTTCTAACAATGGCACAGCTGCACAGTGCTATCAGTTGTGTTTCACATATGCTGGAATGTTATAGCCTGACATACACCAACATATACCATCTTGGGCAGTACTGGAGTACTAATGTATCTGCAATATTGCTGAAAAAAATAGGTAAGCACTTCTCCAAAGCAGATACAGACAGAAAGCAAGAAATACAGGGAAGAATGGCTAGGAAACTAAAACAGCTGTTGCTGTTGTCCAGAGAGTTTCTGTTGCCACAGTGCTAAGAAAAGCTGTCAGAAGACAGATCCTTTTATGAAGTTAAAGAAGACTGGGAATAGACAGGGGAAAAAAATTACTTACTGGCAATTTTGTATATTGTATCAAGACAGACTGATGTGTTTTCATGCTCCAGGGAGAAAGGCAAGGATTATCACTCAGAGTAGAAATAAATATTTCGTCCTTTCATCTCTACTTCTTTTAAAGGTCAAAAAATTTCTCAAACTGAACAATTAAAAACAACATATCAAATAAACTATGAAAGGATTGAGAATTTGTATGGAGACACATAGCAGCTATTGCTGACATACTGATGTAAAGCTCTTTTCATTTTATGTTAAAACACAGGAAAACAGAATTCCTGTCATTTACTAGATACTGTTTCTGCAGGCATGTCCTACTTAGGCATGGTATCCAAGATGATAGAAACAGGTTGAAAAGACCTGTTCAGGTTGAGAAGACCTCCAGAAGTCATCTAGTCCAACACCCTGCTCAAAGCAGATCCAATTAGATCCAGTTGCTTGACTAATCCAGTTGAGTTATTAATATCTCCAAGAATGGAGATCTATCGACATACATGACAAAACTCTACACTTAGCTTTTCTAAATAATGTTTTTTGGCATCACTTAAAGTACTGGAGGCTCTAATTCCACCACAGCGCTCTTTGTCCGTATTGTATCAGAAGAAAGGTTAAGAATGGTTGGTCTTGAGAGTCATAATGGCAGGAGATTAATCCTCTGTTTGGGAGCTGGTAACTGAAAAATCTTAGAGGCAGAAATGACTAAGTGCTAATCAGGTCAAAGACCATTCATTTAAATTTGCATAACTTTACTGTCAAAAGCAAAAGCAGCTTTAGTTTAAAGGAAATGAAACCCTACCAGAACACTCAGTTTCCGCTCTGAGAGTGAAGCCTCGTTTCATCTACAACTTAAGGGCTGATTCTCAAACATACACATTATCCACAGAAAACAAAAAGGGAAGGACTGCAGAGAAGCTGGTTGCCAGGGGATTGCTGAGAAACCATGCCTGCTGGCTGTGACTCACAGGCAACTACTAAAATTTATCTGCATGTCAGGAGGCCTCGCTGTACACTGGTAACAGTGACACACCAAGTGAAGACTGGTTATTTGGGTTTAAGCATGTGAGAGACAAAATTCCTACGCCAGAACTCCCAAATCTTTTTGAATTTGTATTGCTATTATCACAAACAGGCACAAAAGCTAAAAGAATTCTGGAACAAAATACTTTCACAGGTACTCATACCTGTGCAACATGATCTCCATTTTTATAGAGCAATCCTTAATGTTGCTGAGAAATAAGGATTATTTTGCAAAACATGTTCTATTTAATTGTAGAAAAAAAATTTATTTTTGTTGAAAACCTACACAGTGTAAACCAAAAACTTGCTTCAGTTGGTGGTATAAACACTGCCTGTAGAAAACCTACAAACACCATGATGCTATTTGGAGGGAAGAACAAAAGATTGAAGTAACGGGTCCTGCTCATTAGTGTTTAACTTACTTATAAAAAAATTCTGAATGACCTATTCTGGGCTTGCTGTTGCAGAGTAAACTACTGCATTTTCCCTCCTCTTTTCCTTGTCATTTCCAACATTGTGTGCCTTTTGGACCACTAGTGAGTCACAAGTTCATGACAGAAACTCCTCTCAAGTGAAAACAGCTAATTTAGGGCTCAACCCTATGGAGGCACGCTTCACATAGAACTACATTCCTTTTATGGAAAAGGAGTTTACATAATTACGGTTACATTCCCTTGAAAGTGTCTCTCTAACTGTGCTATACATTAGGCAAACCTAACATGGGAGCATTCAATGGATACTCTTCAATACTTTTTTTCCTCCCTTAGTTGAGTTTTTTCTGTTCTAGTATTGCTTCATCGTGACCCCTTCCTGAGCAGTTGTATACACAATGTCAGACGTAAGCTCTGTATACCAAGAAAACATAGCAAAGGCAGATGAATCTCAACAGATAAGCACTGAGACCACGATGTTGAGTTAGAAGTTGGTGTTCTTTCAAATTGAAAAAACAAGTTATTTGTTTTTTTTTAAAGGTCAAATGAAACTTCCAAGTGAAAATATCAAATGTAAATTTGGTATGCCACCTACAAAAGGAAATTCCCTTACATGGAGTATATAAACAAGTAAGAATATTTAAAACAAGCAAACTAAAATAAATGAATACAATATTAGCAAGAGTGACTTGGAAGGGGAGGCTAGTACACGAGTGGCTAGCCTGAGAAGGGCTTTTGGCAGAATGAAGCAAGACCACAGATGGTGATCACATACTGCATCTTGATCTGATATGCTCTTGGTTCACTGAAAAGAATTTAAATAGTTAAGTTATTTTCCTTGCTGTTGCAGCAGCTATACTAATAATGTTCGTATTTATGTGCTGTAAGCATTCCTGTCTCGATTGCATAATTCAGTGTCCTCAACTAGAGTCTTCAACCTAATAGCACCCTAACAGCTTTGAAAGGTTGCCAAAACAGAGTCACCATACAGTATACCATCAAACCAATAACTAAATCAATCAAATTAACAAATAAGGCTACATCACCTATGACCCTAAGATACTGATGGAGCTGAAAGGCTTTTCACATTGTAGATGGATTCACATGCACACTTTAATATTTAATGTGTTGGTAGTCTTACTAACGTCCCAGTGGTTAAAAAGCACCTGTATTATTGGAAATTCAAAATGCTATCATGCTGGTTCATCTGACAACTTTTTAAAGTTGCTGTAACTTAAGAAAATACAACCCAGAAACCAGCCTTTTCAGAAAAACTCCTTCAGAGTTCTAGAGCTTGAGAAGTATTCACTCCTCTCAAAAGCACCGAGGGAAAAATTGTTCACAGAAGGGAGAAGGAAGAAAAATCTTTAGCTGTTTGAAATACTATGTAATAATTACATTTCTGGGTTTATTATTTTAAAAGGCAACTACTTTTTTTCCTGAATGACCACAACATGACCAAGGGTTTAAGTTAAGAGAATTAAGTAACCAGTGATATATTCCTCATTATTCATATTCCCTACTCAAGAATTGCTCTAAGGTTAGTAATTACTGACTTCATTAACTGCCAGATATCTTTTTCTGTCACGTTCCACTGGTAACAGAAATATATGGCTGAACAGTTTTAAGATGTGCTGCTGGAAAAATTCCTAGCTTGCTTTCACAGAAGTCCATGCTAGTCACTAGCCACAAAAGAAGTACACTCAAGGCTCAGAGAATTTGAAAAGATGTTCCTACTTCAACCACAAAAACTATGACTGTAAAATATATTAGTTCTAAATACAGCTATTAGGACAAAGTACTTACTTAGGCTACTCAGTTGTCTGATTATATTTGCCAAGGAGATATTGGTGACACATTCCAATTCATTCTTGATACCTCGGGGCAGAGCTGTGTGGCACAGGTGCCTGGGGTCTATGTTTCTTTTTACCAGCGGCATTCTGAAATGTATCAGAGGACCAGCAAACCTGTAAAGAAAGGAGACAAAATACTGTTATAAGTTTAATTATATTTTAAATTTAGAAAATGTCTAAAGTTAAATTGACTAATCCTAACAAGATAAAAATAGTACTGATGGAATTCCTTGCTCTGCGAGTACATAAATCTTTTCTTCTTTGCCCAATGAAAGACTATTTCATTCTCTCTTTTTAAACCTTTACCTGACTCAGATGCCAGTGAAGTGACAAATAATTTTTTACAGTTCATGTTTTTTTCTTCCCCCCCCCTTAAAAAAAAGACAGGAAAATCTTTGCGGTACAAAAATATTAAAGAATTATTTCCTTCTTGATGGACTACTTCCTTATTCAGGCCAGGCAAAGTCCAACAACAAATTCCCTTTATTGTGAGGTCAAAGTCAAACTAGTTGCCTATTCCACCTGAAAGGTAGATATGATCCATTCACTATCTAATTTCACGTTACTAGTAGGAGTCACACTTCTAGTCTGAACATCACTTCTAAATCATACCTAATCAAGGTAAGAAAAGAGAAGATGTTTCCCTTCCACCTACACTGCTACTGGCAATAAATTCAGCTAAGAACGCATCTCTCAAATACAAAAGTCTCCTCAGTAAACTTGTAGTGCAAAGTCCTCCACGATGCAGAAATCCTACCCCCTCCACACCTTTCCAAATTCACATATGTTAAATGAATCGAGAGTCTTTACTAGTTCTGCAGACAGCGTAAGAATCGTCTCAAGCTGTGAATCCCAGGCTTGTAATTTTCTGCACCCACGGCACTGATTGGAAGGAGTTCCCCAGGGGGCAAGATATGCCTCTCATCTTATTAGTGCTGCTCATTAAGATCTGCCTACTAAAACTTTTCTTCATAAAAAATGGATTCCCTAAAATTCTGTAATTTTTCCATCATGAGTCATGTAAAACTCTGAATGACCAATGCAAAACTCCCATTTGATATGCAGAGAATGGATACACTTGGTATCGGTATAGTCTTCCTTCCCACTGAGGATGAGATTACTCGTTCTCCAGACAGCAAGGCGGAGAAGTTTTCCACAACACAACCTGCAATCCTAGTCCCTCAACTGGACAGCCTGCCACAGCTTCATCCGTCCTCTGCTTAGAAGCTTTATCCCAAAATATTCCCAGGATGCAACTAGGGCTTCGTGTTGCACCACAGAATGCATCTTCCCTACAGTATATATTTAGCCACTGTTAACTTTACTTGGTTGAAGTGGAGAGATCTTTTGGATAACATTAAGGCCATGGTGGTAGAGCCGAAATTTTGCTGACCTAGAATGGCACAGGGAATTAAAAGAGTCAAAGACGACTGTAATGAAGTATCTTCCTCTCGCAGACTGCTTAGATTTCTCCTTGCCACTTTTCCTGCGAGTATATTCTTTCACTGAAGCCATGGCTCGTGGCTGAAGGACCCAGGCAGGATCCTTAAGTCTACCTGAGAAACACCTCTGTGTTTCCAGGACCTGATTAGACTTCATTCATTGCATTTTAACACCATGTCTACTGCCCTTACTTTCTTGAGAGAGGAATCAAAAATATTTTATGCTTTTGAGGGGTAAAAAACAATGAAAATAATTTTTCTAGTCACTGGCTTAAGGGAAAGATTACACAGTTCTTAGAATTTTGTAATTTAGTTTCTCAATATTAAAGTAAAAATTAAGGAAGTGTGTGTCGGGCAGGGGTAAACTATAAGAACAGATTTTTAATTTCTAAGAATATTCCAAATCTTTCTAGTCCCTAAATACCTAAGTACTAAAAAGCTAGCTGCTACATACAAGCTAAATGAAATAAAAAGTGCAAATCTGAACGCTGTCTCAGATAGAAGCAATGAGAAAGTGTTTATAGTTAAAGTGAGGCTTTATAGTTAAAGTGAGGCTTTGCAAGCCACAGGTATAGCATGAAGCAAGGGAGATCAAACGGGCCCCACCAGCAGACCTTCTGCTGTCTTAGGAGCGCGCAACCCCTCTCCCCTCAGTGACAAGACCCTGAAGAAACCCTTAACTACAGGTTTGTTATCATGGTTCCCCAACAGAAAATAAAGGAACCATTTTGTCACTGTAAAAGAAACACAACAAATGATACTTGAGCAATGTTCTACAGAAGCAATTAAATATTAATTCCAGAGTTAAGCCCTTTCTTGATTACTGCTTTAATGATACTGTTGTATAAACAGCACAGTAGGCGAGTCTTCTAAAAAGAGGTCCAAACAAGCATGTAAAGAAACATTTTCACAGAAAAAGTAAAAATCTACATATAAAAGAAACTGAAATAGTCCTTACTTCTATCTATCCAATATCTGGATTATAAAGGTTAAAAAAAAAATCTGTAAGTAACAAGCATAAAAGCAGTTGATGGCTAGTGCATTTTTTCTTTTGTTTTCTAACAAGATGTTTGTAACTGATGATATTGCTCTCCCTCCTTGATTTTGTATCATTCATGAAAAAACTTGCCCAATTTATAGCGTGTATAGATTGTAAAGCTTCAGATGCTCAAGTGACAGATTCTTGAGAAAACTGTGTGTAATAGCAATTAAAAAAAAAAAAAAAATCTTAAAAGTAATTCCAGCCAACTGCTAGCTAGATTTTAAGTAACAGTATTTGAGTGTGTCCTACCCTTTACCAGTCTGATTTGTCTCTAGGATAGAACACTTAACAAAATAGCTGAAAAGACGCAGTATTGGCCCAAACATTTTCTCCAACAGGCATAAAAAGATGCTGCACAAGCAGAGATTAAGCCCTAACTCCCTGGACCTCAAAATGTACAACTCTGAACCTGAATAAAAGTCCATTTATGACAACAGAAATTTTCTTGTATTGACCTCTCTAGAACTTGCAGAAAATCTACTCTTTGACCTTTTTTCCTCCCCCAAAACCCACAAATACCATTTTCTAATATCTGAATAACACAGTTGTGGCTGTCCTACCCAAAGATACAATATAATAAGAAAAGGTAGCAAAGGGAACAGTAAATATGGTAAAAGGTATAGTTTTAAAACAAGAATAAACTTGGAAAGAAAACGACAGAAGATGTAACTGAGGTGTCAGTTATGCAAATTACGCATCATGTTTGAAAACTATGCAAAGCCTAAACAGAGAATATTTCCCCATTTCCCACAGAAACAAGAACAAGGAGGCAACAAAGGGAAATATCACTCAAACATGCTCGAAACAAAGCAAAAGGCATTTCACACAATGTTTAATAAATCGTGGAACTCCTTGTCACAGGATGCTCTATACAACAAAAATCCCTGCCAGTAATTCATCCACCACGGACCACATATTCTTTGCAGTTTGTTGCAACCACTAGAAGATCTTGATGATTCCTCCCCAATCGTATTTAGCGATCCCAGCACAGGGAGCCCTCGCTCATGAAACGCCTGTGCAACAGCAAACTGAACTTTACTGTATCCAAACAATTTCTTCACTCCTATAAAAGAAGTCTTTCCTAATGCAGTTCTTATCAAGAAAGCTGAAAAATTTTGAAATCACTGTATTTATTATGCAGCTTTAGAGCTGTGAAAGAGGAAAAAACCAAAAAAGGCATTGTTACAATCTAGTATATCCTTTAGGTTAAAAGCAAAAAAATACACACACCCCCACCCTCCGCTCCCAAACCATACATTACCAAGCCACTCGGGCAGCAAAGGAAAAATTCATTCCTAGATCATAAAATCCTGTTACCACGTTGCTCCCAAGTAAGCCCGGGAAACTGTTCATAACCCCAGCCAGGGAGAAGAGAGAAGCAGCTTGTCAGTGCACAAGAGGATCCCCAGGCTGAAAGGTTACGTGACACCTCCGCAGAGGCTTGCAGTTCTCCTCCTGTAGCACAGGTCTCGGAGCTCTCCCTCCCCTCAGCCCCACTGCTCCCCAGCTCAAAACTCAGGGGAAGGGAAGGCAATCCTCAAACTCAAGTATCTCCTCTTCCCGACTGTCCCATACAAATCTTTGAGGCAATTCTTAAGAAGCAGCAGTAGTTTACGCTCGAGTTAACTGGAAGTGCTTTACTCTATAGTGATCTTAAACTGAAACTCCTCTTAACAAAGAGACGCCGATCTCTTTCGCAGAGCCACTATTGAAAACTCTTCTCCCTCACTTCCTACGCTTCCTTTGAAGCACTCTGAATCCACTTGAGAAGCTAATTCTAATCTTCTTTACAAACCCCTCTGCTACTTCAGTTGCACAATGGCTGGCACAACCTCATCCCCCACACATACGCCATGAGTATGAGTACAGAATACGAATACGTGCACATACTGAGTGATGTTTTTATCAATCTCTCATGCTTTGATACACGATTTTTTAGGAATTGGGTAAAATGCTCCAGTTGCTTTTTCAATTAATTCCTAATACTTGAAGAACTGCAGAACAATGGCACTAATGAAAGTTAATTATTATCTTTTTAGAAGAACAGCCTTAATGAGATTTGACCGCACTTCTTTTCAAAAGGCAAGTTGTTTAGTGTGCCGCACAGCCCTTTTCAGCTATTAAGGGCCTTATGGGTGACACTCTTCTATCTCTGTCTCATACTTCTCAAACACTGCTGGCAGCAGCTGAGAAACCTGCTCTCGGGGCACCTGCCCCCGTGCCCACACCGCAGCCCCCCCTGCAGAGCAGCGCTGCCCCCACCGCTCCCACCAGGACGGTCTCACCCTGCTGCTGGTGCCAAGAGGAGGCCCTGGGCAGCACTGGTGTCGGAAACAGCCATCGTTTTCCCTTCAACACGCTCCTGCAGAAATACCTCAGAAGTGCAAGATGTGCGGAGCAATGTTACGTTACTAGAAGCTTGTGAAAAATTTGAAGTGTCAGTTGTCACGGTAGTGATTCAGGTTTTCTAGCAAGTACAGCAACACAAGCAGGAAGCAAAGCACAAGACTAACGTGGGGAAAACTAACTAACTAACCTCCCTAACAGTTTACCTGGTAATTAAACTATACTTCAGTTTTCCTTTCAGAAGACTAATGAAATTTCACGATCACATGTCTTTTTTAATGAAAGTTTACTACCGATTAGGTTACATTTCATCCTTACCAAAATTGACATTATTTTCTTAGCATTAATGAAAGACATTCATCTATAATTTTTAAATAACATGCCAATAATGCAGCAGTGAATGCCCTTGCTTTCATGGGGTTAAATTTTATTCCAACCAATTCTATAGCATACCTTTATGCCTTAATATTACCATACTTCTTGTAATTTTCCTTTAACAATGTGCAACAGCAATGCCTTTCATATGCCTCATTTAATTGATCATGTTCTAGCTGCTGGCAGAACAGACCACAGTTTGAAATGCAACAATCAATTTAACACTTCCCCCACCCACCCTTAGAAACATAAATAGAACATACAATAGTTTTTATATTTGTTTATATAATCATGTACTAACTGCACCTACACTATAGAGACTTTGGGACAGAATTAAAGTAGCTAATAAAAATCCTCAAATGTATTAATAAATCTGGTAAAATCAGAATTGTATCAGTTAACAAAACAAGCTCATTCTCTTGTCAAATTTTCTTTTAATTACACTACGAGACATCATGTTATACTAGTTGTAAAAAATCCAAAGACGAAGATTTTATAATACACACCTCTACTATGAAAAGGCAAGTGTGCAAAGACTTCATGCAGCTTGTTTCTCTGCAGCTCCTACTGCAAGATCAAGGTTCAGGTAAAAGCTTGAGAAAAAACAGACACCAGCAGTATGGTGTCCTTCAAGAAAGTAAGCCACTATCACCTACTGCTGAGTCAACATAATGATTTTGAAACTCTAAAGGCAATTAACATCCCTTAGAAGATACATCTTGGAACTGACAAGATGACAACTGACATCTTAAATTGACAATTCAACAGAAATCTGTTAAAATTACAGTTTTGCAATCCTTTCTGCTATGAACCATGTCACAGAATGAAAGATTTTCTCCTCGGAACACTTCCCTCAAATCTCAGTCTTCTGCATCTTGTTCTCAAAATTTTTTCTAACTGCAGATGACTAGGAAAAGATGACCTTATTGTAACTAAAAAGCAATGTAAAAGAAAATAAATGCAAAATATATTACTAGAAAGTGATGTTGACATCACTGCTCTTTAAGAATGAGTGTAAGATGAATTGTTTACACCTTAATACTTCCTATACTAGATTGTCTATTCAAAAAAGTTGTTACACAACTTGGTCAACATAAGGAGCAATGACTACACAGGGTATATAAAGGAACTTGATAATTTCTTTTTTTATGAAACCACACAGTCATTAATAAAATATTTCTTATTTGTAGTCACAAATATAAAAAATACTGTTCCTGAAGTAATACCAATAACAGTCTTTCAAACATGCTCTTAATATTCTGTTGCTGAACTGAAGATAAGATTATGCAGGGATGGATTAGTATATCAATCGGCCACTGAAGTCTCTATCTCAGTAACATTGTACAGGAAAGTATTTGATTTGCAAGATAATCATGAACAGTTTTCTAACTCATAAAATTATAAAATGTATTTAAAAATGCATTTGTAATTTTTATTCTGTATTTAATATTGACTGATTTCTGTATTGTTTTAATTGTCCCTGACAATTATTATTTTCTTCCTATAGAACAAACTGTAACCATGTCAGTACATCTGTCATGTCAGATAAGCAGAAAACAGACAACGGAGTCACAAAAAATGGGTAGGACTTGAGTTCTACTAAATCTCTAAGGCATAATTACAGACAGTGCTAAAAAATTACTTTTCAGCTACTACCATCCAGCCAATTTTCTCCCAGGTGTGTATCAAAAGGCTATAATCTCTCCCCCATGCATGCATGCACACCTGCACACACACAGAGGCACACTCACCTTCAAAGCACATGGAAAAAACGTTTTAAAATTATGGCTTTTATTATAGATACAAACCAGAGGTATATCTACTTCCTTGCTGAAATGTCTAAGTTCCACCTTTATTCAGCTAAACAAATTTAAAAATTTCCAGTGTAATTTTTTACACTGGAAAAAAACGAGTTCGTATTTTCAGCTCTGTATTGGTTGTGACTACCATGAAACAATACAATAAAAATGAAGGCAATTTTGGAAAGTTATGGGTGAGAAGAGATCGAGTGATTAATTATTTGTATGCTGACTTTTAAGAGCTTTATCTATGATAAATTAGTTTTTTTCCAAAAAATCTTAAATAGTTACTGTCACTGAGATAACTCCAGTGATGGCAGCAACAGCAGAATTCCCAGCATAGATAACACTGCAAAATACGACCGCCTAGTAACAGCACAGTAGCACTGCTAATGCAGCAAGTACAACTTCATTAATAGAAACGGCAGCAGTATTTCAGGGGAGAAAGCTGAGATACCAATTCATAACTACAGAGGCTACCTCAAGTTTTAGAGGAGGCAACAGCATGTTTTCAGTAAGCGAGACACTGCAAGCTGGGTCAAGCCAATGAGCTACGTGTAACAAAATACAGCATCACAGCAGCAACCACTTTCTACAGAGTGAATCCAGCCCTCAGGGCTTCCATACCACTTCCAATTTTGTCGGGGAAGATCTTTAGACCTTGACTCTAGCTACAACCCTTCGTATGGGTTTGGGCTTCCTCAGGGTCCTTACACACTTGTCTGACATTCCTCCCACCTGTCTTTTGTTTGCGCTGTCACTGGCCCCTCTTGTCCCAGTATGCAGATGACAGAGGCTGTCACCATCCCCTCAAGCCCTAATGAAAGGTATCACTCCGATCATGTGTACGGAGCAAAAACCTAAGGTATCCTAAATACAAGGAGAGAATACTCAGTTCAATACTGGTTTCTTTTTCCCAATACAGGTGCAAAATACAATAGGGTTAAATAAACAGCACGCGGGTTTTGCAAATCTCATCCTTTTTGTCAAGCAGAATTCCTATTAATGAAGTGGAACTTAAACACAAACAATTCAGAGCACAGCAGCTTACAATCTGTGGCTTTTTTAGATAGTTTCTTTCTGCAAGGCTAAGCTCAGCTTGATTTCATGTAACTGAAGTTGTTTCCTTTGTTTTCACCTCTGATTTTCTGCAATATAAACAAGTACCTACTGATTTGTCAATGTGTTAAGCATTGATTCTTTTAACCATGTTGCTTCCTTCATTTTTCCCCACTATCAACAGTTTTTATCTTACTATGGTAAGTGACTTTTAAATGTATGTTATTTACATCAAATTTAACAAATCTGCAGCAAAAGCAAAAAAAAAACCACGCCACCGTAAGTGCAATTATATGATATGTCTTGCTAATAACTGTAAAAACATTTGTTTGTCTTAATAAACTATTTAATTCAAATTGCTCTTGCAATAAAAAAAAAAAAAAAAAAAAAAAAAATCAGGTTCAGCACTACCTACCCTGAACAGAAGGACTGCTGGGGGCAGTAAGGCACTAAGCCAGTTGCATTTCCAGCTCACAGACAAAATTCTATGAACGAAGTTAGACGTGACACTGTTCAGCATGTCTACAGCAAGAAACATTTAGACATACAAACCTCCTTCTCATTAAGTATTTTAAGCAAAAATGGAAATTGAAAAAGATAGTGAACTTTTGTTGGTATAACAACTTATTTCCAAAAAAATATATATAACATAAAAAACACAGAACACACGAAGAATAAAATTTCTGATTCAAAAAAATCCCTAAGTATATTAAAAAAAACCACAAACCAAAAAACACCAACACTAAAGATTTCCAGATATTAGATTAGAATTAATTGGTATTTGGGGTTTCCCCCCCCCCTTACAATTCTACTTCTCAGTATCTTTAAACTAAAACTTTTGTTACATATATGATGATCCAATCCCTTCCTGACCTGTGATATTTACAAAACAGTAAACAATCAGAAACTGAAGAGAATATAATTGCATTCTTCAAATCTAAATACAAACCTTAAAGACACAAAATACTAATCACCAATTCTTTTCTTTCCAATATTGAAACTACAGCATTAAACTATAGTGAAGATGTACAAAACCAATCTTGTGAATAGTTCACAGAAAAGATGAGAATCATTGTCCCCAAACAGGCAAAAGCTCTAATGATACCTTACTACAAAAAGAGAGATTAATGAAATTCATCGTATGTGTCCATAAATTAATGAAGAAATATTTAAGTCATGTGGAACCACACTGCACTTTGTTAGGATGTTAATCAAGAAAAAAAAATAGTGACTCCTTGCACTTGTATTTCTATTAAGCTTTCTGAAGAAGTTAATTTAAAAAACGTAAAACATACGCACAATGTATTTGCATTATATACATGCACACACACACACATTGCTACCTCTAAATAGAAATCTTTTAAATTATTACATGTAAGATTTGAAAAAAGAGCTGCAAAATTTCTTATCAGCATTACTAAATGTTATTCAGATTACCCTGTACTCGTTAGTTTTCTCCTCGTGAGCTCCTGTCAGGTCATTTGATTAAAAACAATTTTGGAAGTATCCTGGGTTCTAATTTGGGTACAGCCAAGAATGCTCAAATTAATTTTTGATTACAAGTTTTCCTCCGTTCCCCAAAGGCTAAAAAGGTATTAATGCATAACATACTATGTGATTTGAAATTGCTTTTTGAGACTTACGTTTCATCTGATGACATTTTTTCTCTCAGTATTAATCTAGTCTTCCTGTTAACAGTTTCTACGTATGGTGTATAACACAAAAGGCCTATGATGGATTGCAACAAAAGCTCTTTATTGTAGTCTTGACAGAGACAGATAACTAATCCAGTGTTAATTTAAAATCAAAACCTTAGTCCCAGAACTAAGGCTACAGCTCCTGTGGTTTTAGCGTATCTACCGTGACATACTACCTTTGACAATGTTCTACAATTTTTCTTGAAAATGTATATTCTATATATTAACAGTTACCTTGGTTACATAGTCCTTTACCAATTCAGGATAAGAGCTATTAAATGCACATGTCAATTTTATAACTTAATTTTATACAATTTACCAAATGCATGTAAAATGAATGCCAATATACTTCTACTGCATGGATACAACCACCCGCTTTCGTGGCAGTAGATAATAAATATTTAAAGAAAAGGTACCTGAACTTCCCAGCTGCTAAGGAAAGTGACCCGGTGGCTATCGGGAAGATAAGGTGTTCCACCCTGGCCACAGCGCTGAACTGCTACGTTCCCCACCAGCGGCGCGGCGCCAACTTCCAGAGCTCCCCACCCCGAGGGAGCCCCCGGGCTGTGGCACTATTAATCGCAGCCAACACCTCCCGCGCTGGGCTGCTTCGAAACAGGCTGGCCCTCGCACAAGGGAATTAGAATTCAACACACAGTGCCCTGCCTTAACAACAGAGCTGTCCTTACAAAGCAAACACAGAAGCGCTCACCCCGGTGACCAAAGCCTGCCTTTTTTCCCCAGACACAAGTGGAGAACCCCCTGAAGGCAGAGTGATTAAGAAATAATTATTCCTTTGGTACCAAGCTACAACTGGTAAATATTAAATCATGACGTGCCAAAAATGAAAGAAATGAGTGGCTGTGCATGGGCAAGGAAAGGAAGGAAGGGGAATACAACAGTCTGGGCCCTTCATCGTGTTGACCTTACTGCTGAATCCGAGAAGGAAACTGGACGCTAATGAAATAATAAATAATTTTGGGAATCTACCAATGTACAGAAGGCTGTGACTAAGAAACCTCATACAATACAGGAGCTACCGTATATTAATCCACCAGTTCCTGAATATTAATCCACCAGTGATGCACACTATACTAACTAGTACTCACTTATTAAGCTAAGTAACAGGTGTCAACAATGACTATCAGAAGCTTTTCGTACCTCAAAACATTACTAGAGATTTGAAGAAGTGATGTTAGTACTGCAAGAGCCAGAGATAAGCCATGTATTTAAAAAATGAAATTTTCACTGCACTTTATGCTATGATACCAAATGCCTAAAGGCATTTTATGCTACGATACCAAACGCACAAACGACAGATTATTGGTTTTGATTTTCTTTTTCACAGTTTTAAAGGAAGAATTAAGATATACCAACTATCAAGTGGGATGTACAGATGTGTAATAATCACCTTGTTGTTACTAGCTGAGCTTCTCTGTGGATGAATTTTCCCACTTGTGAACCATAAAATTCCTCAGAAGAGGATTTGTTGCAAAAAATATGAATGCATAAACAACGTTTTGCCCTGTCTACTGCCATTTATGCTACTTCACATGTTTGAACAGACATGCTGCTGGAAAAAGGTATTAACATTCACAGAGAAGTTGTTTACTTTTAAACAGAAATGTTATTAAATATTCAACAGTCCAGAAACACTGCTGATTTATATTGTTGAAGGCTAGAAACCGATCATTTCGTCCTTCACTCAGCATAATGTCAGAACTCCCCACTGAAGTGAATACAAGATTTGCTAAGTAAAGACTGAAGGACGCACATGTGCCTGTTTCCCACCCAGTGCAGTGCTGTTTGTGACAATAATTTTTCCAGTATTTTTCCTATTCAATTTTCACCATTTTAGGTAGGGTTTTCCAGTAATTTCTTGGGTAAACTCTTCTACAACCAACTACATCTCATACACAGGAAAATGTGTTAATTCTCCCTCTTTCC
>NW_009186870.1:23183-39835 GCF_000690835.1 Fulmarus glacialis
CTGAGTTCTGCTATGCTTTCAGACTACACATATTAGTTCTTATTTCTTCTTGTTTGTAAGCTTCAGGTATTTATAGATGTTGTACCCTTTCTTTGCTAGCAATTCTACCAAGTTACACATTTTTGGTTTTATTTAGGAGTAAAAAAATTTCAAGTGTCACTAATTCCAGTAATGTTTATTACTCTTACTCAAATACCATCTAATTTATCAGCATTATTCCAGCATCCAAAAGTGAAAACAGCATTCTGGATGCGTGTGTGTTACATGAGCGTACCTAAGCAAGTCTAAACATCAGGATGGTGTTTAGCTGGCAATGTGCGCTTGCAGCCCAGAAAGCCAATCGTATCCTGGGCTGCATAAAAGGAAGCGTGGCCAGCAGGTCGAGGGAGGCCATTCTCCCCCTCTACTCCGCTCTGGTGAGACCCCACCTGGAGTACTGTGTCCAGCTCTGGCGTCCTTAGCACAAGAAAGTCAGGGACCTGTTGGAGGGCCACAAAAATGATCAGAGGGCTGGAACACCTCTCCTATGAGGAAAGGCTGAGAGAGTTGCGGTTGTTCAGCATGGAGAAGGGGGCCTTTCAATATGTAAAGGGGGCTTATAAGAAAGATGGAGAGAGACTTTTTACCAGGGCCTGTAGCAACAGGACAAGAGACAATGGTTTTAAACTGAAAGAGGGTACATTTAGATTGGACATAAGGAAGAAATTTTTTACTATGAGAGTGGTAAGACACTGGAGCAGGTTGCCCAGAGAAGTTGTGGATGCCCCATCATTGGAAGTGTTCAAGGTCAGTTTGGACAGGGATTTGAGCCCATGGCAGCAGGGTTGGACTAGGTGATCTTTAAAGGTCCCTTCGAACCCAAACCATTCTATGTTTCTATGAATTCTTTCAGTTACACCATTATTTGTTGCTATCACCTACTCTCAATTTGCACCTGTATAAATTCAATTTTGCAAGTTAGGTTTTTTTTTTCTTGATTGAGTTTCTACTTTGGATGTCCTTTGAAGGTTGAGGTCTGAGGTTCAGACTCTCAAAGTCTTGCTCCTTTAAGTAGCTATTCTGAAATTAAGTGAGATTCTTTGCAGGACCACATTTAGATGTTGCGATAGGAAGTTTTTTCTATTAGCCTAATTTATATCATTTCCAAAGAATAAATAATCTTTTACAGAAAATCGAAGAAACTACTCATGCCAATATTTATTAACAAGAAATGTGATGCTGTTTGCCCTTCACTCTGATGAAAGATAAATAAGGCTGCATCCTTTGGCCTATAAAAGAATTGGTATTCATTTAGCAAATTTATGTAGCAAGTAGGGATTACCTACATGAAAGTTTTTAAACTTGTTATATTTCAATAAATCATTTCTAATATTTAAGAATTTGTGCAAGCCATAATTTAAACACCTTAAAATATATCATAAGGAAAAATTTATTTTCCAGACAAAATTAGATTTCCTCGTAATTTCATAAGCAGCATTTAAAGACCTCATATTTACATATGTATTTTTCCCTAAATTTAAACACTAAAATTAATTCTAGCCAGCATTTACTTTCACTGTCCATGTCTGAGTTTGAGAAATATTCTTGCCAGGAAAGGAATAAATATTGCAAAGAAAACTAATTTTTTTGTGAACACTGGAACTAAGCTAGTCCTCTCGAGGCTTTTGTGTCATCGTTGATTGTGAGCTTTAACTAAAGCTGTTCCCATAACTGGGATATCTGTAAGATGCCTTTCCTCTCTGGTTTCTTGTATCTATTTACATGTAAACTAACGCTGTCACCTTTCCATTGCCCATAACATTTGCAAAGACATACATTTTCATAATATGTGCAGGAGTTTAACAATCTTTCAAATATCTCTTCCCCTATGAAATTTGGCTCAAATCAGACAGCAATTTAGAAATTACTGGGATGAAATAGGAATCATAGACAAACAGACAAAGAATGACTGCATTCACCTCCTTTTCTTGACCCCAGGTTTGGAAACTTGATTTTTAAAATAACTTGGTTTTGTGCTATGCTTCAAACAACAATTATTTAAAGTTTCTAGCTTAAATAACTGGAGGCACAAACATGAAATAAGAATATTTTGAAATTCACACATTCTTGTACTTTCTGATTTGGGCTTGGAAATACAAAATCCATGGGAATGAAAACTACAGTCATTAAACTGGAAATGCCACTTCCGTTTCAAGCAGAGACAAAGGATTCATATTTGGAAGCTTTATGAGGGATCAGAAGATGGGGTCAGAAGACTGTTTTCAGTTGTGCATTCCTCTTACATCAGACTTCTTAATAAAGAGACAGTAAAGATACACCTACAAGGCTTATGGCATCAACATTATTAAATCACTATGACCAAAAAACCTGCATGTACATATTTATCAGGGAAAATAAGGTGTTCTCAGTCTGCAGGGAAAACATCCATGGCCCTCAGGACCATTACATGTGACAATCATAATATCTTCTGTGATAAGGAAAACACTGAGTAAACAGAGATCTCTGCTAGCTCCTTTGAGGGAGTCGAGAAACTACAGACATGAAAAGGAAAAGAAAAGAAGGTGAATCTGTTTATTCTCTACAATACAGCAAAAAGATTAGCCCAGCCAGCCAAGAGGAAGGGCAGACTTAGCAAGGGAGTTAATAAAGTTGGCTCCTTCTCTCTTACAACTATTTAGCAAAGGGTAGATAGTGACTGAATAGGGATGGAGAAATGAGATTATCTTTAGCTATCTTTACAGGGAGCTCTGAAAAGATAGCTTGGAATTGTCAGACTTTGAACTAGTACATGTAATTATCAAGTAATAAAGATACCTGTTTGCCTCAGAGGTAGACAACGTAAGAACCAAGGAACTCAATAATTTCAGTAATTCCTTCTGCATTTAAGATACGTTAACTGTAGATATTCAGAGAATTTAGGACACAGTATTGGAATAAAAACTGTATAAAATTCTAATTATCAAATACTGGTGCTGTCATCAAAATGTCAGTTTCAAGCACAGAAAAAGGGAGGAAACGAGCATGGCTGGGAAGACAACAACATAGTCACTTTAGCAGTCTCTGAGGACAGCAGTGGGAAATCACCGTACCTAGCTAAATGTCTGCGTTTCCACAGAATGCACAGAAATCACAGGTGCCTATAAAGAGCAATCCAGTCCATTTGCATTTTTTTTTTTTCCCCTACCAAGGATGTATGGAACCAACAGGAAATCTAAAAGGCCTCCATGTCTTCAGATTAACTCTACCTACCCTCTTTGAAGTATAGGCACCAAAGGAAGGATGGTTCTTGCCTCCTGGACGACAGCCTGCTGATTGGAGAACTCACTCGAGAAATGGAAAGACTGATTAAAGGATGGAAGCCAGATTAAAAGGAATGAATTCATGCTTCCCTTATTGCAGTAATCAAAAGCATTAAGCCACAGAACATTTTGTGTGAAAGCACTTGAAACTGAGCAAGCAAATAAGGAAGCCAAATCTTATCCAAAAATAGGGATATTAGCTGCAAGTGGCAGAACTCAGTTTCCAAATCTTAATCCCAGAAAATAATTATTCATTTTTAAAAAAAATGGTTGTTAGATAAAACCATCTCCAGAATTATTGATTAGAAAATTAGATATGCGTCCTTCCAGTTTAATGTCCTGGTTACTTGAAAGGCATTTTTCCTCTATTGCCTAGCCCTTTCTCCCCTAGAAGGTGGAAAACATAGGTTAAATTACTTAGCTTGAGTGCTGCACCCATATTTCTCAATGCTCTAATATGGCATAACCAAGTGAATGCTCTATCAGTCAGGGACAGTAATGACCATTCTCACATGAAATGAAATCAGTCACAGATCTAATCCCTAGCTCACCTTTTCAAGCTTCTCCTGGGAATGATAGAGAATTTAGAAGGCTGTCCAGATATCTAGACAAATTAAACACCTCTAAGCATGTGTGGGTGACTCAAGTTAAATGTCTCAGCTAGGCAGGGAGGAGCCTCATGTATTTATACACTTTTCCAAGTTCCAGTCTTGGAAAATAAATAGATTTGAGTATCTGAGATGTATTTATTTTGAGTGGCTAAACTGCAATTTGGGTAGGATATGTCATCCTTAAACCACAAACCTAATCCTATGCAATGCAGAAGACAACACTGTATAATTCTATTCATGAACTAAACTAATCAAGCTCCATCTTAAATCTAGTTAAATCCTTGCCCCAATATTAATTTTGAGCACAATTCACTCCTTAGATGACAGGAGACATTATGTCAATTCCATTCTAGATTTATGATTAATATTAGTTTTTTTCCCCATTCTAGAAGTGTTCTTCATTGCCCATTTTCCTTAGAAAATTCTGTCTCTCCAACTGTACTCCTGTCCTTTACTATCTTCCCAGTTTTACATAACTAAAATATATTATAATTAAATTTAAGATCATTAAAACCAGGCAACAACATGCCTTTCTGATGCAAGGACAAGTTGCGTAGTCAAGGAAGTTCAGAATAACTTTGATTATCACGTGGACTTTGGTTCAAGTCAAGAGGTGTTCTTCAGATACTGATTCAGGTTATTTTATTAACTTACAAATGAGAAGACTGTCCAGGAGACTGTAACTAGCATGTTGTTGTCGTGGTTTAACCAGTCAGGAATCCACATAATCCGGAGACATGCCTGAAAAGGAGTGGATGTGGAATTTAGCATGGGATTCCGCACAGGGGCAGGCTGCTATGTGGCCCAGAATACCTAAGGAGCTCATCAGTGTACGGGAAGAGGATGTAGGGAAGCACTAGGAAAAATCCATTATACAGATCACAGCTTGGAGAAGGTAAGCATAGAATGGTCCTGCTATTCTCCAGGGGTTTGCATAGGGGTTAGTAGAGACTTTTTATATTTACTAATATGCCAAAGTGATTTGCAGGGAGCCTTGAACTAGTAAAGAGAAAACAGCTATTCTTTTTACACGATTAAAGGGATACTTCACACACAAGAACATAACAGCTCAAAGGCACACAACGATAATGGCCAGATCACTACAGACTGCAAGATGTATTCTGCTAGTCAGAGGATATAGAAGTAAGTGTCCTGAAAACCACGGGATGTGGTCCAATATCTCTATCGAAGAGACAGTATCATCACGTCTTGCACATTTTCTTGAACCAGCAAATACAGGCATCCAGACTTTACTGATCCAAGATCTCTTTCTCTTTGGCATGAGAAAATAATTGCAGTAAATTCTTTTCTTGAGATGGGAAGGATTAATTCCATCCCTCTCTGGTTAGAAGAGTAGCTTCTTGTTATTTCAGTCTTTTCTTAAAAAAAAAAAAATTAAAAAAAAAAGGTAACTGAGAAGAGACGGAGATGGTAAGGCTAAGGGCTGCTAGGGAATCAGACAACATGTAGGGGTTACTGAACAGAACGATGTTGAATATTTCCTTTCAAGGTGAAACTGCTTCAGGCCAGGAGGAAGAAGTTAGAACTAAGAGGAAGCATTTCCTAAGCAAAGGTACAAGGTGATGTCTGAGGTGCAATGAGCACCAAGTACAAAAATTGTCTGCTGCAGTGGAATTGCTGTCTCCTCCACTGAGGGTTACAAAGTCTTAATATGCCTTTGAAACTTAGGAGGTTGAAAAAAACATTCAGAAAAATTAATCTTAGAACCAGAGGAGAGACTGAAAAAAGGATGCCAAGGTAGCCACTGAATTCTTAAAAAGAAAGTTAAAACAGCACCCAACTAAATACCCTCCATACAAAAAAAAAAAAAAAAAAAAGACAACTTTTAGTGGCACATCTCTAGATGAACAACCATGTCAGCAAAGTCACGTGACGTTTCTTGTGGGGAGTAACTCCAGAGACAAAAACAGCAATTGGGAAGGAATCCTCTGACCTCCCAATTCAAGTATTGCTGAGAACTGATTGACATTGAGTTATATATGAAGCCAAAGAATTTTAAAAAGGTTAGTCTTCGCTTACAGCAGTTCTCACCCATGAGAGAACAGAACAGTTGCCATTTGAGCTCACTCACTGGGTGGCATAACTCTTATGGTGCTATAGTTTTATGCCGTAAGATTTCCTTCACACTGCGACAACTGCTTAGGCCAAAGCTTTCAAGAGGGTTGAAAACAAACGTCATTTGAGGAGCAGACTAGGGATTTGGGTAGCTACACAAGTTCTTCTACTATCCTTGACTTAGTACCACCAGGGAATGAAACATACTCTACATCTCTGATTTACAGACATATGAGACATCCAACCTGCAGCATTCTTCAGAGTATGCCACTGAGGCATTGAAGTCCCAGCAGAAAAGCAACTCTCTCAGCTCTGGGTAACTACTGAACTGGAAAAAGTATGAGCAACTAAGAAAGTGGCTCTAGGTTATGGCAAGTATATTATGGCTCCAAGCACTGAGATGTACTACTAAGAACTTCAGAGCAAGTAACAGGGCTACCAAAAGCATCACCTATATCCATCGAGCAAGAGTAACCCAAAGTCTTCCCTTCTTTGGCTTGTATATGAGAGTGTTAATCAAAATTTTTGGAAGTGAGGAAATTCCCTGCCATGCCTCTCTGGCTCTCTGCAAGCTAACAAGCCTTAGAGCAGTTTGTAATGGAATGAGGAAAGGAAAGCCATCATACTTAGCAGAAAATAGCTAAAGCATTAACAGAAACAGCTTGGTTGAGAACTTGTCCCTGAAATGCACAGTGGTATCACAATCAAAAGCAGCCTTATTTGTCCTTGATGAAAAGTCTGGCTGAAGTGAGAAAACTTTGAACAGTTAGGTCTAGGATCTAAGCCCAAAACAATGGATTTTCTCAGAAGATTACATCAAGAGCTTCTCCTTGAACCCTTCTCTTGCATCTGGCTCAAAGCATCTGCAAATGCATTTACCAAAGACGTGGTACAGACATGGAAATGTCCGTTCCAGTAATGAAATATAGCAGTCACTCAATGTCCAAACTTTAAAGCTTACAGACTTAGCTGAAGATTACTTCACAGCAGGAAGAATCCAACTTCTTAAAGGAAAAGGGTGAACCCTGAAGAAAACCATACCATGAGTAGAAGGTCCAGAACCAAATAGACGAGGAGGGGAACCAACAAACAATGAAAATTACACCACAAAAGAAAACACAATAAACAAAAGCTAAAAAAATAAGCAGGGAACCCCCAAAAGCTAGAGTTTACTGCCTACAAATTATTCTGGCATGGTAGATAAGCATCTGAAGCTCTGACCTGGCCAGTTGAGAGGAGTGAAGAGGAGCAGATTAGTCTCTGCATGGTGTGTGCAAGGGTTGACACTACCCTCAAGAGAGCTACTGAAGATAAACACATCTTCAGTTTTGAGAACTTCGGCATATCCACAGCCTGTTTTTGAAAGGGAAAGGTAAATGCCTATGCAAATATTACTTCATGTATTGTATCAGAGGTGGAAGAATTCCACTGATCAATGCTAGGAGACTAAAAAAAACATAATGAGAAGTTTTCTTCCTCTTTAAAACACAACTCTACCTAAACTGTCTCTTAAGAGACATTGGGGGATGAGAGTATAAAGGCATCACTGTGACTAGCATCTCCAGGAAAGTTTCACAAACATTCACATAAATTGGAAACATTCATACAAAGCTTAGTGGGAATATTCATACAGCAAATTCAGATAGTCAGCTGTCTTTTTGTCAGTAAAAACTAACAAAATGAAATTAATTAAAATAATATTCCTCTGCAGTAAATTGTTGATTTCAATGAGATAGCACAGAATAATTTTATACCACTAAAATTCTTAGCAACTAATTTGAAATAATCTAAAAAGAAGCTAAAGATAAATTTCTATTTCTCCCAATAAATATAAGAAATACAAGCTGTAAATAAAATCCTTGCCTTACCTTATGTACCACAATGACAGATGCAATGAAAAAACAACTGCTTGGCTTTTCTGCAAGAACTTCAATCAAAACCTTTATCAAAAGGCCAGAAAATAACCAAGAAGAAAAGTAAAAAGCTTGCTCAAAAAAATAATACCTTTAGTGCAATCCAAAAGAAAATAATGCTGCTGACAGCAACAAGTAAAAGCTAAAGCAGCCACCAAATGCCATTTGTATTAGTTCCAGACCAATACTACAAAAGAAAATAGACATGGCTATGCACTTAATAGAACAGATAAGAAGTTCCTACTAATAGTCTGGAGACACTTTGCAACAGTAAGCAGGAAAGAATACTACATTGGTGACAAAACTGATACTGCTGCTTATTCACTAAACAAACACTTATTTTTATATTTATATGTAGATACAACAAAAGGTCCCAAAGATGAGATCTAAAAGCACAGATTTAAAAAAGAAAACTTAACTTGGTTTGGCATAATACGATTTCTGCACATTTCTCAAAAACCATGCCAACTTTATGTATGTTTTTATAATCCATAGCCTCAGTTTAGTAGTGTTCCCGAAGGGCTAGACTCTTATGTGGGGAAAAATACTACCAGAATTCACACCTGAACCGATGACTAGAAAGATTAACAAAATTACCTACTCTGACTCACTGCAGCGCACAGGTTGTAGAAATGCTACTAAATTTTTTGCACCAACACCAGCACTTCTGCTTTGAACTACATGCATGCAAAAAGTGGAACAAACAACAGAACACCTCAAATTATGGAATACATGCACATGCTAATTTTCCAGGAAAAAAAGCCATATGCAAACAGTTATAAATAAACCTCCTGTGGTTATGTCATGTCTATATGTTCATTTCCAATTTAAGTCCCTGGCTATAACTAAAGACTGGAACCAGTTTAGATAATTAATATTTAACTCACATGGCAACTCCTACGTGCTTGGAATTACTCTATTAGTGTTGAGATGATCCGTTCCAATGTACATGAATCAGGGGGAGGGAGGGGCACAGTAATCTGAGTATTAAAGCAACAAGAAAGGAGGTGTTTCAAAATTTATATCCCAATCATACACTGAACCCACTTTCCTCCAGAGAACTAACCAGACAGAAACTAACTAAAAGGAAAACAATAGGAAGAAAACCCTTCTATTTTGCTAATAAGCTACATCACAAGTCCAAAGCATCTTCTTCCAAAACCCAGTTTATATCAGGCACCACTACAGGGAGAATATTTTGCTAATATAAGAGGAAAGGAAGAAAAAAATAACAAAAAGCAACCTTGTACAAGACTTTACAGTAACACCATTAAATTATCATGCTGTAAATATTTAGACAACCTTATCTATAAATAAAAAGGTTGAAAGTGATTGTCTGGCACTTGTAGTCATATAGTTATTCATGATGAAGGCTGTAAGTTTACCAAGCCATAATTATTCCCCATAAAGAAATTATTCCCTACATTGCAGTAACTCAAAAATATTACTACTTAATGAAGAAAGAGAACCATCTTGTCACATAATTAGAGAAAATAACCAAATGATTACACAACACTTAAAGCTGTTAAACTGTTAACTGTGAGATCAAGGGTAAGAAGAGGAGGTGTTCTTGTTCTTTGTAGACCCAGTCAACAGAACAGCACAGTAACAATTAAATTGAAACAAAAAAGCTTTAGAAACAGGCTTTTCTCACTACAAAAGTAGATCATTTCACTTTGAAGTTTCATTTAAATCTAAGCTTTCAATCACTGCCATATTTTTTTAGTGACTTCTAATAGCTGATATTGAATGAGCAAAACGTGGAGAAAATAAGTTTCCACAGTTCTCAGAAGTTTGCATAAGATTGATATATTTTATGTCTTCAAGAGGCCCCAAGTTTCCTACCTGCCACTTCCAACTTGCTTAAAGGTCACCTGTTCCTTCTAAACATAACTGTAAATGAGAACACCAATTTTAAAAATCCCCTTCAGCTTCTGGTCAGGATTGCTGAAATAGTCCTGAAAATATGATATTGGGCTCCCCTGGACACGAGATGGGTACAAAGAGCATGAAGCCTGCTGAAACGGCTCCACAGGGTGAGTTCCTTGGCAAGACCGCTCTTACCCAGAGACTCCATCTCCACTTCAGGAAGCCCTGACATCTCCTGCAAGATAAAGACACTCTACTGCAGAAAGCACGAGAAGCTCTGCCAGCGCTTCCCAAAAGAGACTCCCCTTGGGACGGCTGGCAGGATTTCCTGCTGCTTTGAGTCACTTTGGAGAGACCCCAACTCAACTGTTGGACTCTTTAACCAGCCATGTTCACCAGAACAGCTTTTCGTGTCTCTGCTTTCCTAACTCCTCCAGGCTTTCTGAGGGGGAGGGAGGCAGCAAAGGCACCTTCTGCCAAAGTGCTCCTCTCTTCAGCCTGCCACCCTGCAGAGGTCACTCAGGAAGATCTGTCTCTGTGTTGAACCCCATCCAGGTGCTCAGGAGACTGAAGACTGCAGGAATCCACAATGAGCAAATCCCAAGAGTGCAGGAGTTTTAAGAATCATAAAGCTCAGTACAAGTGCAGGGAAAGTTTCAGGTCATCTACAGTCCATCCTGTCATTCTAAGGAAGCATCAATTATACACAACTTATTGTTAGCAAATGATCAGTTAACCTGCCCTTAAAAACATCCACTGATGTCTCAGAAAGTCTGGCAAACTCGCAAAGAAAGTTGTTGCAACATTTCACAAAAACCACAGGTCACCTGCATACTTCAGAACAAGTATCTTTCATTAGACCTGGGAATAAATCTTATTAGTCTCAAATAAAAATACGGGGAAAACAGGAGAAAAGAAGAAGGTGTAGTGAAAAGAGTCTCACAGCAAAAATAGCTCATCTAGGGAAACAATCTAGCCCCCAGAGAACTGTACCTTGTTTTTGTGCCTACTCAAAGCTTCAACCACACAAGCTCTGGCAAATTTAGCTTAAGCTATCAGTCATGCCTGCTAATGCACTGAACTGACAACAGGTGAAAAGCAGACAAATCTTCTTCCACCTTTGCAAAGGGGCATGAGACAAGTGGGACAGACAGCAGACAGCAGCATCTTAAGCCTCTGTAACAAACTCTAACAGAATTCGTTTGTCAAGAGTCTCAGTCACCTATGTCGGGAACATAAATGCCACTCATTCTAGGACTTGTACTGACTCCAGGTAACTGCCAAAATAGCAGTTACAAGATAGCAAATCTACAGTCCTTTATTCCTTTTTTACATAAGGAAAACAGCTTGTATCAAAATATTATGCTTTTATTCAACAGCTTAAAAATACTCTCAGACACACCTAAGTCCAAGCTAAATACGACAGAATTCGAATAATTCTGCTGTTAACCATAATCAAAATAATTTGTCAGATTGCTGGATGGCTCGTGAAATGGATAAACAGTCCCGGAGTCTTCCAATTCTCAGCTGAAATCCAGGCTAGCCTGGGGATGACTGGCAATAACTACTATGTAAGTCTTTTCAGTGACCTATACAGAAAGAGACAATTAACCAAGTGCATAAAAGACAAAGCTCCATCACACCAATAACTTTATCCACAACTGCCCACATCAGAGGACCTACCCAGGGGTGAAAAACCCTGTGAAAACAATGGAGTTATGTTTTTAGTCACAGACTAAGGACATCATTGAGAAACTCAGTTATGCTGAGTCTCTTCTATGTTAGTGAAACAACCTTAGGGCAACGAGGACAACTACTTAAAAAGAACATGTTTGCCTTCACCAACTACTATACCTCTTAAACACCTCTTACATGGAAATACCAACCTTAGCCCGAAAAAGAAAAGCTGCCTGAAAAGAAAGGCAAATGGATGAATAAACTGAGCCTGTCTTTTTATGGTGATGATTTCTGAACTTTTAATACAAGCTCTGTTTTTGAGACCACTTCCTACATGCACGGTTCCAGCATTAGTATCAGTTTCTAGCTGTGCGCTGCCCTCAATTACCAGGATTCAGAGTATGATCAGATGCTCTCCGATTTATCACTTGAAAGGTGAATGTTTTTAAAGCAGCACTACATATAATCATCGTACCCCATGCCAAGATGCATTTTATTCACCTCTGTAAACTGAAATGGGGAGAGAAAG
Source organism: Fulmarus glacialis (assembly GCF_000690835.1). Classification (NCBI taxonomy): domain Eukaryota; kingdom Metazoa; phylum Chordata; class Aves; order Procellariiformes; family Procellariidae; genus Fulmarus; species Fulmarus glacialis. Next base: position 35,158 of record NW_009186870.1, read on the forward strand.
AGACTATTGTCAAGCATAATTACGCGCCGCGCAGTATCCTGTGAAGTTGGAACGTGCTTGTTTCTGACTGAACACGCTAACACTGTCTGGCACTGCTGTCCTGGCAGCAAGGTCCCCGGTTCTCCTCCTGACATTATAATAAACAACCCTATCACTCAGCTGCTCTTCTGCCATTACTGCAACAGCATCTTAAAACTGTGGAGTTCGGACAAGTCTGTAATAATCCTTGAAACGCACACAGAGAAGAAATATTCCTAATAATTTCCAAATAAAGAACCTCATGGAGAGCAGAGAGTAAGCAGAAGTGTATCAGACTGCTAGTTCACCTCTAGATTCTCTCTCCTAGAGAAGGCCCCAATAGTTCTTGTAATTGTAATGGGGCCAATTCAAAGTAATAAGCAATGGTGGTAAAAATATTCAAAGTATTTTTCAGGGACTAATTAAAAAAAAAATCAAAGCAGAGAAATCAGTACATCAGTACAACAAAAAAATTAAATTTTGCATCTACTAAATTATTTCAAAAATAAACATATGCACTACCCGGGAGGCAAATTTCAATAGTTACAAATATTGTACACACACAAAAATCTAATGCTTAACTTCAACTGGTAATGCTACTGGATTCTTCGTTTACATTTTCCTGTTGAAAAGAGCAAAGAATCGGCAAATTTCACAGTAAAACTAAGAGCAAGTGTTAAAGCTGTATAAATGTTCTGAGAAATTCAAGTTAAAGTTGTTACCAGGAAGTATATAAAGTAAACACTATATTCGGTATTTAATACGTTTTAAATTATCATCTTTGGCTGGGCGCATACTACATTTGCTACATTTATGTGTTAAAGAAAGCATTTCACTATTTTAGTATTAAAATAGACTCTTTCAAGATGTTATATAAATTAAGCATGAAGTAACTGCTTGTTCCTATGCGCTACGGAAGATTTCCTCATGCATTAATGTAACATATATATAAAATAAGACAATTAGAAAGTCTTGAAACAGTTTGTTACATATTTTAGCAGCTTATTTGCTGCATTCATAATTGTATTTTTAATTCCTTCTGACAATACAGAAATATAAAGAAAATGGAAGGACTTCACTGTACAGCTCTGAAGCGTTGCTGAATTTCAAACAAAGAATTTGGGGGGCGGAGAGGGGAACACAGACAGTACTTACTTACATTATTTGCATTATTTAAACTGCAAGCTTCCTGGAGCTTGTTCACTGAAATGAGGATGGTTAATCTCAAGTGTTCAGTAAATTCCACAGATCAGCTGAAAAGTCTTCTGGGGCACGGATTAAAGAACTTTCACCAGGCATCCCTAGTTCACGCATGGGGTAACTGCTTCAAAACACCATGTACTAAATCTGTACAGGTAGAGAACACTCTACAAATTCTGCTAGGATAATTCTAAATGTTCAGGGTGTTAAATTTAGATAAAATTAATCCCCCAAAAAGCCAAATTATTTGTGTGGGTTCTTATAGTAGAACACACAGAACAAAGGGCAAAGAAGTGATCACGAGAATTGCAAAGGTTTTCTTTCTGTGCTTATTACTATTTTTATTGTAGTATCATGTTGAGACTCTATTTAGTGCTAGATGCTGAACAAAGACATTACTCCTGCCCTGTAGATCTTGTTTAGTTTTAGAGGTCAAATCCCAAATAACTCTGGAATCCTGACCTACGGGTACCATACTCACCTAATACTAGAGATCAGAAGGAAGAAATGCTGATTATGTGACTTGGTTGGGGGTTTTTTTCCTAATTAAGAGAAAATGCCATTTCCTTTTTTTTTAAACAAAATAAATTATTTTCCCCTTAAAATGAGAGGGCTATATACTTAACACAAAAATGTTCTGTCAAGTATATAATTCTAATGTTACTATTCTGGCTGATCTGTTCAGTGATTTGTTCCATTTTATTATTCTGGGCTTTCAAGAGAAGAGCTGGAAAAAGTACACATTTGCATATTTCTACATCACCAGCGTTTCTACATTAAAAGTTCACACTCATACAGTTCATACTTTCAGTGCATAGCACTAAAAAACATTTAATTTTGTTCCTTTCCGTGCCATTTTTTCTTTTCTAACCTTCATTTTATATACAATTACATTTTAAACTATGTTTTAAATGCTTAATTTTATCAAATTATTAATGCCGATGTCTCACTATTTATGGAATGCATTAATCATTCTGAATACATTATTTATACTTTCAGTATTAGAACAGGAATCAAAAATTCAAAGGACCATTTTAGATCAATTTCTTGTCCTAAATAAAAACATTAATATACCAGGCATATTGGAAACTTTGCGAAAGGAAGACTGGGGACACAAAATATAAAGATAACAGTAAACTGTGCTAGGTGTGCAACAGAACTATGTATTAAAAAGAGAGTTTAAAATCAAATCTAAGTAACAAACTACCATTTCAGTGACTAGCAGAGACGCTGTATGGATTGACGTTTCAGATAGAAGTAAAAAGTTTTGCTGCATATTGCTACCTGCCCAAACATGATAGTGACACCAATCACAACAGAGGCATCACCTGCTAAGAGATATCAGAGATGTAGCAAAAGCAGAGCTTTCAATTGTATTAGACATTATGGAGATGGAACGAATATCATAAATATGACATTTTCCAGATCCCACTGATTATTTAGATCAGAGATTGTTTCCTGGCTAGCACCACAAAACAGGAAATACAACCCATGACATCCTTGCACTGAGGAATGCATATAGCTGGTCCAAGACCTCACAGTGAAAGTGCCAATGAAGCAGTGACTATAACGTACTTAAAATCAGTATCACTGCATAAGCAACAAAGGCCAAGAAAAATCACCACAGTTGTGCTAATCTTCAGAAGGTGGAAGTACGTAAAAATGAGGATAACTGTTAAAAAAGCCAGAAGGGGCTCCCAAAACAACAGGCAGAAGTAGAGACTACTGAAGGGTATCGAGTTGGAAGCACAGTGCCAGGGTACACAACTTACTAAAGCAAATGGTGGTACAGGGTAAAGTGTCATCAGCTGACTAAACAACTAAGTCATTAAGTCACCAAGCAGAGGTTCTGTTTAAAATGAGAGTATCAATGGAAGAAGCAATGGTACACACAAATTAACATATTGCCTAGGCTCCATGGTATTCACCCAAGGGTTCTAATGAAAAACAGGATGAAGTAGACAAATGACTACAACTTCTTTGGTACCTAAACACTGGAGCTGACAAATGCAATGCCAAGCTTGAGAAACAAAAACATTCTGAGGAATACATTTGAGTAAGCCTGAGGAATTATAGTAAAGGACAGAATTAGTGGACATCTCACTAAATACAATCCATCTGCGAAGAGCCAATACAGCTTCTGTAAAGGCAAGTCCCACCTTACAAACCTGCTTACAAATCCCCCTTCTCTGCAGGGGTTACAACCTCGTGCACAAGGGTGATCCAGTTCACACAGCCTACTCGCTTTTCAAAAGGACTTTAAACGAAATTCCTCACTAAAGGCTTTTAAGGAAACTAAGCTGCCAAGACATAAAAGCAGTGATCGGGTAATAAAATGGCTGGTGAAATTCAATTTAGATTCATGTAAAATGGTACATGTATGGAAAACTAATCCTGGCTTCATATATAAAACAAGAAGTTCTGAGTAGACCAGTAACACTAAAGAACAGAAGAGTGGGTTATGCTAGATAATTCGATGAAAGCATCAGCTCAGTGCTTGGCCATACTAAAAAAGCAAATTAGGAAATTCAAGAAGCATTATGAAAATTAGGAAATATTGGGAAAGGAGAAGAGTATAAAACAGAAAAAGGTCGTTCTATATAATTCTATAAACTTATGATTGTTCCATACTTTAAATCTTGCATGAAGCTTTTGCCTGTTCCTCTCAATAGAGGACACAGTAGAAGCGGAAAGGGTTCTGAGAGGGCAAGAATGACCTACCATATGAATTGCTCTCACACAAGGAATGCTCAAATAGTGTGGGACTCTTCTGTTTGCAAAAAATGTGAGTTTGGGAGCTGCTATGACAGAGATCCACAAAATCTTTAGTGGCAGGCAACACCTTAAAGATTAAGTATTCATGGTTTCTTCTAATGCAACAAACAAATGAATATCGCATAAAGGTAGGAGGAGCCAGGTTCAGAACAAACTTGTGGTAGGACTTCAAACAATGAGCAGCCCCCTGGACTCTGTGCCGGGGACACTGAATGCAAGAAGCTCAAATGATGAGGTCAAGGAAAAACCAGGCAAGCATTTGTGAGATAGATTCACTGCAGGTACCTAAACAGACTAACCCCCAAAACTTTACAAAACCTTCAGGCTGACAATGCTCAGACATTGAAAGAATATTAGGAATTATCATATGGGCTAATACTATTCTTACTCTTCTCTAGGCATCAGCTGGTGGCTACTGTTGAAGTAAGAATACTGAGCAAGGCAGTTTGGTGCAATTCATTATTTGGTTAGCTATTTGGATGCAACATCTTCTGCAAACTACTAACAAACAATTCACATTACAAAGGCTGAGATAAGGGGGTACAATCGTATCTAATAACCTTACATAAACTTAAATATTTAAAAGAAAAGCACTCAAATTGCATTCCGCTGTCCTTGAACTCATGTTCATGCAGAAGTTCGTATCTTCAGAAGCCCAAACCCTTCTTGCAACTTAGCTGCTGAA
>NW_009186870.1:39866-47089 GCF_000690835.1 Fulmarus glacialis
AAGCTAGGGAAGATTACTAGTATAGTAAATCGTTTATCTACAATCATTTATTTGAAATAATCTTTCCTCTGGATTTTAAGTATTTTCCTTTATTTACTTCCTTTTTTAAAAAAATGTACATTTATTCTCATCTTTTATCAACAGAATTACAATTTCTAAATACTTTCTGTATATTACTGTAGCACATTCATTTGTCATGTCATGGCTGTATTTTTCTCCTCTTTATTTTTATATTTGATTGCACCATCAAGTACATCATTACATAAAATTCCTGTTATCTGGTATGAAAGCCCAGTCCACTTGAGACAGCTGCCTTGAAGTTTGTTTTTTCCAAGCTAATATCCAGTGGTCAACAAAGGAGAAAAGGTGGTGTTTTGTTTTGTTTTAAAAAAAATACTGAAAACCTTGACATACTGTTGTGCAGAAGGGAGCATTTTAACCAGAACTTGAACTTCCTTCAGAAAGTGAGCTTACTGTAGGTCGGACCTCTCAGATGGAAGAATTTTAGAATATGAATGATGTTTATCATTCCTTCTGTTACTACAGTGCTTCAGAGCCACAGCTGTAGACCAGCTGAAATTTTACCTCTTTTATGGATTTAGATACGTAAGCTACACTTGAACTAAGCACCTCAAATTATTTGAAACATTTCCCACATTTAGTTTTCTCAACCATATTATCTGTATCCAGACAGCTGGATTAATTGATGTTATTGCCCATTTCTCACACAATAGCCTAGGCACTTAAGCACTAAGGGGAAACACTGATTCACTAGGCAAAAACTCCCGGTCTATTCAGATTCATCCTTCTCACTTTCTAGGAGAATGCCCTAAGCACCAGGATACAGGCATTGGTACCCTGTATGTTTCTAAAATCTGGCAAAGAAAAAAGAGCTGTGGTTTGGGCTTCGCTCCTTACTGTCTATGCGCATTAAATGTGCTCAGCTCATTCCTCCTGGTTTGCATTCCTGAAAGAATAGAGTAGTACAAATGCCCACCCATGGTTTCTAAACAGCCTTTGCTGGAAGTTAGACACCTAAGCGTGCTGACGGCTGCACCTCCAGGCCTGGGCTCAGCAGAGTCTTCAAAGCTTATGAAAGTTTTCACTAGAAACTTTACACACTGCTGATAGTTAATTAGATTTTTCAGTTATTCAAATCACTCTCTTGACCTTGGAAATCTGAATCTCATGTAAACTCAAAGCTGGGAAGGTATTTTAGAGGAGAATAGCTGTATACATGCCTTCCTTGTTCTTATTCTTTGCCAGTGCCATAGATGTGTGTTTCCTCCATTTTGGCTTGGCTCTGCACAGCTCTTCAGCTCTTAAGCAGCACTTCACACATCTGTGTGTTTCTGGAAATTCCACCTTCAGTTCTGTGAATTTAATTAAGCTGGATATTTTACATGTATTTTTCCTGACGTTACTGTTACTCTACATTAACAACCTCAAAATTAATGCTTTGTCTGGAAAAATGATATTCTCTAGTTCAGGAAACACTTCAAGTATAAAAGACAAATCTATTTATCACCTCAAAAACTAGCTGTCATTTGCCATGATAATTAAATATATGTGTAATGCAGTGATGATAGAAAATGCCAATAATAATTTCTGCAGCATCATGCGTTCTTTAATACTCTTTTAACATATGATGAACATACACATTTTTATATACCTGTGCTCAAACGCAGTCCCTAAAATTTTAAAGCGCCATTTATTTTTAATATACTTATTCTCTAATCCCCTGTGCCATAGAGGATTATCCCACTGTAAGGCGTATCTCAACAAAATCACATGCTTTCAAGGCTTCTGACAGTTTCTGTGGCTACTTCTATCTTAAGTCAAGGTTGTACATGTATTGTATGTATAGTTGCATATAAAAAGATTTCTTCCATCCCCCTTCCTCCTCACGAAGAGAAATATATGGAGCTTACTATCAACAGGCAAAAGCAACTTTAGACCATAAAGGAATTTTTAATGCTTATGCAAATAAATTACTGCAGGATAATAAAAGCTGTTCCATTACAACTGCAGGACATTCTCCAGTTCTGCAACACAGAATATATATATAAGCATTCAGATGCAAGTGTACACACACAACACAAGCAAAACCAGATGAAGGACAGATTTCTTGTCACAACACAATAATATGCTTGTGAATTGAAGCCCTTAATATACAAGATAGTTTTGTGAGTCCTGTTGGTCAATTTTTTGCCACCTATACTCATCCAAAATTCTAGAGCTTTATGTCTACATTTGAATTATAAAAAGAACAAAACCACAAACCCCAAAACAAGCAAACCACAAATTATTCTTCACTTTACTTCCCAAAGTGCAGCTCTGTTAGTGGTTAGAAGGTTTTCTACAGGTGAGTGCCAACATATTTCATTTACTGTTAGGAAGTAAAAATGGCTTGTATCATTCATTTTTATCACTCCATCTATTAACACCATTTATTGGTGGTAGTAGTAGATTTGAAATAAACAAACAAACATAAAAAAAACACCAAGCAAGTGTAGATCAAGGCATAGAGAAAATATTTTTGATTTGTAACTTGTGCAGGCATATCCTGTGAAAATAAATCTGGCTTAATCCTCTTGCCTGAAAAAATCTGAAAGTTTTTTTCAAGCACTTTAAAAATGCAGTTTATCTTTAATAAGCATTAGCAGTGAAAGCAGCACTATGGAATGAACATTTCAACCAATCTGTCTTAAATATTCATTGTATATCTACTAGATTATTGAAGAAGGAATAAATATTCGCATCTGATAAGCTGTTTCCACGGATAAAGTTAACATTTGCTTAGAAAGCAGTGCTACGCCTTTCCACAAACATCCTGGGAGCCTTCTGTGGAGCAACTTTCCCAATAGTTCTGGCGAAGAGACCAGCCGAGGACTCCAAGGAGGCAAGAAAGGGAAAATTATGAAGCTCTTCTTCCCTAGAACAGAGATCCAAGGGACAAAGTTTGCAAAAGAACTGATAGTTAATCTAAGACTATGAAAGCAGTATTTGGTCAGATCTGTGAACAACTGAGAACACAGGATCATCTCATGGCTAACACAAAAAGTGAATTTATCTTTACTTCAGACAAATTCAGAATCCTAAATCAAACCATTCCAACAACCCTGGGCATCATATGTATTTAGAAAGAGTTTTACAGAAACTCTGGACTCGGGCATATACCTCTGATTATCAACTAATACCAAAAATAGAATACACAGTGAACTAGTGATGATAATGTTTTTTTCTTCAACATAAACAATGTATCTCACTCTCAATTTTGCAGGGTGCTCTTCAACCTGCCTCCAACGGAAGGCATCTCTTCAAGAACAGGGATTCCCAATTAATGGTACATGTACTTCTTACAGTACCTTCAGTTCTTGAGAGCTGTACACAGTCCAACACAGAGCTGCAGTTTTAGACTGTGGTTTCTATTGCCAGTGATGTACACAGTACTTAAAAAAACAAACAAACAAACAAAAAAACCCCACCAAAAACCCAAAAACCCACAGCAACTTGGGAAACAGTATCTTAAAATGTGGATTCTGAAAACTGATATAGAAAGATCACAGTCACCCTACCTTAATTAACTGATTATAGACAGATGAACTAACAGAAAAAGATCCATGTTTAATTTCTTTTCTTCAATGTAGACCATAATATATCTCATTATAAAAGGCCATTTCATCCTTTCCTTGAGTGATGTTACCAAGATAAAACACGATTACAAGCCAACCCTAAAGAACTGAGTTGTATTTATGTAATCTTAAAAGCAAACGAAGATAAAAATTTGTGAAGAAAAGGAAACACTACTGTTTCTAAACCTTCCTGAAATGAAAAGGCTTGGGAAAAGTAACGTTTCCTTCTCTTTGAAAGCTATTCCCATCAGTAGAAGGCACCAGCATGAATGTCACACCGCAATTACTCTCTTTTGTTACTCATATGTATGCTTAGCTAAAATTTTTCTAAGATGCTAGTATTTACTGGCATAACTTGCAGGGTAGGCTCACAGATTGTTTCATAGCCCAGATGCCAATTCTGCTAAACAAAATAAAAAAAAGATAGCATACACACCAGAACTGTAGTCATAAATATGTACATAGAGTCCTTAGTGTTATGAGATGACTGTGAACATGCCAAGCAGCCAGATTAAAAGCATGTAAAATGATTACATCATATTTTTTAAAAAGCCAAGGAAATACAGTTTTTTTAGAAAAAGTTTAAAATGTCATAGCTAAATTGGCACATATAAAACTGCTTTTAAAACTACTACTTAAAAAGAAAAATCAGTTAGAATAATAAGCTTGCCATAGGACATACCATGCAAAGAATAAAAGCTGTGAAGTCTGTATGTACCTTTTTTGAAGTCGTTATTTAACACAGTTATTCAGTGTTGCAATACAGACCCCAAACTGGTCTAGGACAAGGTTATCAGCTCAATTCTATTACGATAAAGTCATGATGAAAATCATCATGAAACAAAAATGTATAATGTACAAGTTTTTAAAACCCACTCTATGAAGTAAGATACATTTACCATGTCACATAAAAATGTATTCCAGAGAATAAAGGCTGAAGTTTGCTTTTGGCACCTTTGTAGATGATTACCTACCTTTTTCTTCCTGCTCTCCTTTTAGCAAAGGAGAGCTGAAGAGTTCAGATAGCTAACTCAGGTATTATTTAAATATAAAAGAAAAAGAACGCATGAGATCCCAACTGTCATATTAAAATAAAACCTCATGCTCTGCTACAATGTCTGAAAGGAAGCCTCTCAATTAGAAGTAAGAGATCAGAGTCCCCAACCCAAAAGCCTGTGGAAATCCCAATCCTACAAACTGATCTAAAAAGAATGCTTTTGTAGTTCTACTCAGTCAAAATAATTTTTAGGAATAAGACCAAAAATCAAACGGATATAAACTTATTAAAAAGAAAAAGAATTAAAAAAGAATTAATACTGTGGTCAAGACAGACACAGTCCTTATTTTGTACAACCAAGGCATTAACGACAATGGGTTTTGGTTTGGTTTAAAAAAAAAAAAAAAGCGGGAGATGGGAGGGGAAAGAAAAAAGATTATATTCAGAGGTCCAGAGTTCCTAGGTAGCGCTAGTTCTCCCTAATTTTTACCTTCTATCTGCAGGACGAGTAGTTTGCATTTTGCTGTATTTTATCACAATTATGACAAGCCTCCACAGGCAGGTTGGATGGGGGGTTTTTTTGTTTTGTTTGGTGGTGGGTTTGTTTTATGTTTGGTGCTTTGTTTCGGTTTTTTTTCCCCCAAAAAAAGCTTACACAGGCTTTTTAATATCACTATCTATTGCGCAGAACCTTTCTTTCCATTATTTTAAGGCCTTTTATAGAAAAACAGTCACATGCTCTCAAAATACCCAGCTCAGGATTCTGTTTCTGAGAGTAGCTACTTATGAACGTCTAAGGAAGACATTTAAGAACAGTGCAAGTAAAAACACACTTCCGTTACATAGCTTAGCAACTTTTCACCTTTAGGTGAAATTTAGGTACTCCCTAAATCATAAATTGTATCCACATTCGCGATTCCTAACTGCGTATCTATATAATTTTCCTAAGTCTTAGGACAAATCATGCTGTCAGCATACACATCCAGAAGCAATTAATGTCAAAACTTAAGCATTACGTGAAAACCTACTCCCTTGTTTTAAAACATCTGCATCATAATTTCATTACACTGTACACTAGCCTACTTCAGAAATCAGCTTCTCATTCACATTCTTCAAGCTTTTGAATGTCTTTTTTCCAAACTGAAAAATCCCAGTCCATTCACTCTTTTCTGTAGAAATTAAGGGAAAGGATGTTCAGTTCTAATAGAATTACCTTAGAAAAACTAAAAGCCAAAGATACAATCCCATAATTGTGAAGTCTGTCAATACTGTGACCATTTTAATGATCACTCGAATGCACAGTGATAGGACATAGTCAAAGTTGCAGAATACCCAGAACATATAATTACATCACATGTTCAGTCTGAAATCTGTTGTTTGTTTTTTTTTTTTCCCCCTTCACTAAAATACTGTATGGTTGCGGGGGTGGGGAGGTGCTTAATGGACCATCCTCACTTCTTTAATCCATTATGCCTCAGTGAGCCTGTACATTTCTGTACATAATACATAATTTTATTAAAGCACCAGAAGCAAGATCAAACGGAAGCATGCTGTCTTTTCCACAAGTAGTCCAAACCAAATCATGGTTATTTCTTACAGGGAACAATTCCATCTTTTTCCTACTATGCCTAGCTCCCAGCTGCTCATCTCTCCCTTCTTTTTCCAGTCTTTGAACACAGTAAATTGAAAATCAGAACTGAAAGAAAACCAAAACCAACCCACAAATAAAACACCCCTCTGTAAATAGAGACAAAATCCATATATTTCGAATCATTATGCTTCTCCAAGGATTTTCAATCAACAAAAAATCCAGCCATCCACCTAGAATTAAATAACTAATTCAGGCTGAACAGCATGGTCTTTCATTAATTGTTTCTACTGTTTTGTGAGTATGAAAATCAGAAACACAACTATCACCTTTGGATTATGCAGGAGTTCGGCTTTTTCATAGCAAGTTACCTCCCCTTAAAAACTTTAAATCTGTCAGTACAGGGGCACTATATAAATTCTTGGTTTCCATATTTGTGTCTGGTTTGAAAAACTGCTAAAAAAAACCCTGTATCTGCATGGAAATTACATACGACAATTCACATTTTGTTGTGCTAAAGTATGAAAGTCCTACTCTTCCTCTGCCTTCCAATTCTACTATTGCATATAAATGCAACTGAAGTGCTTTGTGCAATTCAAAACAATAGTTTCCTTGTACATGCAATCTTGCCCACTTCAGGTCTTCAACTATGCAACTAATTTGCTGATTTTCAAAATAACTCAGACAACATTGATTTAAAAGTTAATTTAGTTTCCTGACTCCTCCATTACTATATTTAATGAAGATGAAAGTGAAATCACTTTTACTAGAGCATAAACTATGTTTTCAAGCACAGTTGGTAAGTTGCCTTTCTTTATGGCCCCAGTTGATGTCAAACCAGTATTTAAGTATTTTATTTGATATTATCAAAAGAATGTATTTACAATCCTTTTAAACAATAGTTCGGGATTCAGCTTTTGCTCTTTCTTTCCATTTTTAAAGAGTTATATAACCCATGGTTAGAATGAGAATTATCACAGACACCTTTCATGGGAACAGACAA
>NW_009186871.1:0-45821 GCF_000690835.1 Fulmarus glacialis
TATATGTGTATATGTGTGTATATATATGTATAAATTTAAATGAAAATTGGATGTACACAGTATTAATGCAATCTAAATCTCTTGAAACAAGCATTCTCAGTCCTTCCTGCAAATACAGAATATATAGTGTGAATCTCAGTTCCCGTTATTGAAGATGCTCTGCAGCTTACTACTGTCTGGATGTTGTCTGTTACTGACTGCCGGTGGCAGTGAGAGAGGTAGCTCTCTGTCCCACACCTTTTCCCAGGCAGAAAAAGGGGATAGTGATAGCCTTGGCAAGGTGAGCCATAGTAATGGAAAAGGCTAGATATGGGGGTGTGTCACCACCAGAGGCACAGCTACATGATCAGGTGCCGACACAGGTACAGCTCATTCAGTTCATGCTCTGAACCACTGGGATGTGATCTGATCTGCAAGAACTGCAGCTGACTTACTCGGACATTGAGGCCAAGCTAGTATACCCATTTTTTGGGCAAACTGTATAGTAGCCAAGCACCCTAATTTCCAGGCAGGAAGACTCCTCTCTAGGAACTTTTTTCTGTGTCTCAAAAAATATTTTGTACAAATATCCTCTTCTGGGGCAACCTCTTAACTTAGAGCAGTATGGAAAGGGAGCAGACAGGAAACCTCATAGTGACCCCTCAGGTCCTGTCCATCTCTAGAGATGAGCTCAATGTTGTGTGGATCCTGGGGCCAGAGTGGGTCCCTGTTCTGCAGAGATCTGCCAAACTCCACCTCACAGAGCTTCCCTCTTTCTCAGACCCATTCCCCTAGGGGAACAACCTGCAGGAACAACCAATCCAAGTTTTAGACAATTGAGATCCTGTGATTTGTAATTTAGATGATTTAAAGAAGTTGAACTGGAGTCAAGGTTTTGCAAAGAACTATTTCTAAAGAATTCATTTCTACACCCAACGTTATTAAACTTCGCTTTTTCGGGGCACCTGAATTCACAGTGTCAAATGAAGGCTCATGTGTGAGCCTAAAATTTATGTGCTTATGTGAACAAAAGTCTTTCTATTTATGTGTTTTGTTGAAGAACTGAGAAGTTCAGAAAATATATTTCCTGGCCTTTTTTAACCTGTAATTAACAAAAAAATCCTTAAAGAGCTATAAAACTTCAAAACAATAGAATTAAGTTAAACACAGGCTAGCTACATAAATATTGATTACATAGACTACAGTGCTGACTAATCTGTATTATTCAAAATACTCAAAAGCCAATCAGGGATTTCAAGACACAAACCCCATTGATTGTAATGTGTACAGTATTTCCAAATCACTCACTTGGCCTCAAGAATCTCAGCCGCAGAGTTTCATTCGTTTCCTTTGATGCTTAAGGAGGAATTTCTACCACAAATGAAGGTAATAGCCAACAGACAAAACCCATTTGTTCATAAAAAACAACTGTGACAAACATGGTGCATATTTAGGGCAGGAAAAGACAGGAAAAATGAAAGCGTCAAATTCTAGCCTAAAGAATTTGACATAAACATATGGAGGGAAACAACAGAAAATTAACTTTCTGTTTTTAACTCTACTGGGTTTTATTAATTTTTTCAATGTAAGTAATCTCTGACCCCTTTAAAAATGAGAGCTGTTCCAGACTTGATGATGTCACCATTCAGGTTTCCCCTCTCAGCACCGTAGACCTCAGGCCAAAGGTCTGGATGCAAGTTACCATTGAAATCATCCTTCAGGACAGACGGCAGAGGAATGACAGGGACACAGTACGGACCACCAAAGCCTCTGTCACACCTAGCAACAAATTGTGAGGAAAAGGTGTTATCCATCTGGCCTAGATAAGACCAACATCCTTTCTATGAAGCAGGTTAAGCAGGTTGCTACTTACACACAACGACCTGCATCACAGATGCCGTGGCCTGAGCACATCCATGGGCACCCTGTAGCCAGGACTACATTATCAATAGCCCAAGAATCAACACCAGAAGCATAGTTGTACTGAATCCATCTGAACCGTGTCCTGGGAGAGCTAGAAAAAACAGAGTGAATGTATTTCAGGCTTCAAAATGTCTGTTCCACAAAGTGCTAAGTAATAAAGAAAATCCCATAAACCTCAGGAGAACAAAAGCATATTAATAAGCATGACTTTCTGTATTTGAAAAAGACTCATATTCCAGTTGAAACTGGAAGTTTCAATTTCTCAGGTTAGTTTTCAGGCAAAATTCCAGCAGACTCTAAAAAGGTGCCCAAGGTGAAAACCAAGAAAGTCAACATTGTTGTGGCTCTTGCTGGTCAGCAAAGTGGTTGAGCAGGAACTATTAGCTACATTAGCATTCAACAGCTCCATATGTTGCTAGCAGAGTTAAAACAACGTAATTACTTCAGTAAACTAAGTAATAATGAAAGTTCATTTATACTGAGTGTTGTTTAAAGAAAAAACAATGATTACATATGTTAGTGTATATATATATATAACAATGTATGACTATATGTGTACAAACATGCACATGCCTACACACTGTTGTAATTGCTGACTGCCTTGTTATCCTCATATGAGGAGAGTATTTTGGAAAAAAATCTGTCAAGATGCTATGGGTTAGATGATCTTGGATTTGTTCAGGCAGGAAATGTGCTGTGGAGCTGAGCCTGGAACAACACAGAGAATTGCCCTCTGACTTTGACAGGATCAAGATATCATTAAATTTGTGAAGAATATTCTTTGGAAGAAGATGCATGGTCCTCTGGAGCAAACTATGGAATTAGAAACCAAGATGTGAACCCCAGTCCCAGTTCATTTTCCGTGTGTCCATTTTTAGCACTGTATTTTCTGGGTGATGAAATTCACAGAGGTAATGTATAGGGTGCTTTGATGAATTGCAGAACTATTCAGAATAATGGTAAGCAATATCATCGGCATCTCTTATTTCTAAACTAGAGCATGGTTTTATTCAGAGAGACGGATGCCAGCATATCTGCCACATCCATTTACAACCATGTGATATCACTAGGAGGCAGGCAGAACTCTCCTCCCGGTCAAAAGGGTGGAGATGGCTCATCCAGTAACATGCATTTTGACTTGCTGAATGTCATAATTAGCATGCCTAAATCTTGGATGACAAATAACATTATAACTTATGTGCAATGACAGAATACTTTTATATGAAAAGATTCACTAGTGCATTAATTATTGCTTTTTATTGGGTAAATGTTAGAAAAGGTTAGTTTAGTATTCCTGTTCTTGCTGTCATAGATTATAGGCAAGACTTAAGAATTCACTCATTCAAAGTTGTTATTTCCTTCAGTTCCTGCAGTTCACATTATATCCGATGAAATATTTTGAAGTGAAATTTAAAATTCCGATGGCGTGACAACACACATTTAATAATTTAAAAGACATGCAGAAAATTCCCAAGCTGGGGGATGTTTGCTCAAATTAGATCAGCAAAATCTAGATCATGCTAAACAGCCAGAAGAGCATCGCTCACTTGGTTGAGGGTGGGAGGTAGACCGTAATTCTCTTCCAGTTTTGGAATCTTTCTGAAGTGTAGATAGAACTCTCCATGTAGTGTTGACAGCCGATGGTTGGAGGGACGCACTCCTCCGTCACCAGGTGCCAGTCTCTCCCGTTGTTTAAAGAATACTGCAGGTGAATGCTATGGGAATTGCTGTATGGCTTGCTGCAACCCATGCTCAACTCAAATTGCAAGAAAGTGGAGGATGATACATGGAAATCCCAAGTCTCGGCATAACGAGGTTTTCCTAAGAAAACAGAGAAAAACAACAAAAAAAGTATAACTTATGCATATGTTTTCAGTACTGTCATTCAAATTTGTTGTCTGTATTTTCACCTTTTTTCAGCCTTCTCTTCCCTGCAGATTACTATATACTTGAATTTGTGTGTAGCTCCCCTCTTGTAAAAAACTTGACCCATAAATGATTTATAAAATAGGTGCATACAACTGTAGCAATGTTTGGTAACACATACCGATGTTTTCACTGAACATCAGAGCTGTATCCATAGACAGGCAGTCAATGTCTACTTGACCTCCTTGTATTCTGTACCAGCTTGCTTGTAAATCCACAGTTCCATCAAATTTATCCTGGAAGCCAGACTGAGAGCTGTCATTCATCCCTATAAGGACATCATCCAAAGCCCACTGAGCTGAATGCTTCCCTATAAAAAGCAAAACGTGCGGGTTAGTGAGGTCCCTGTTAGTTATTTTTTATGCCCCCATCCTGCATTCAGCCAGTGAGCAGTGCGCAGTCATGTAGACGGGGCACTGGTAAACAAGACTAAAACTTTGCTCAAGGACGAACCTGGACTCTATTTCAGATAAACATTCTTAATTTCTCAAGTTTCAGTGCCTTCATCATCATACAGTCTCCCTGTGTTTGAATGAGACACTCCCTGAGCCCCTAGATTGGGGATTTTCATTCCATGGGTCACAACCTTCCTGCCATTCCCCACACTAAATTGGAAAGCCCTCTGTGTAGCTCCCAAAGTACGTTTTGTATGGAAGAGGATAGTACACAAAGGAAAATGCTGAAGGCTATTGATATAGATGATATTCATAGAAGTGTTCTTCACCTTCTCCTTCCTGGAAACCTCCCTTCTCTTGCTCTCCAGCCTACAGGCATTTCAGTTCCCCATCATCTCCAATCCATTTCTCCAGCCCTTCATGTCAATTCATCTTTCTGAACGCTGAAAATGTCATCTTACTGTACAATCGCTGCCCTCACAGAAGAAGGAAAGTCTTGACAATAAATTGTGAGCTCGCAGCGATGTGCCAGGACTTTTGTCTTGCAACTATGAGGAATATGGCTCATGATAAGCCATGGCTAATAAGGCCACTCTGCACTGAGTTATGGCAGACAGAGGACAATCTATGAATGATTTAATATCTGTAATGAGGAGCGGTTGTCATCTATGGATGCTGGTATGGAAGGCGGTATTTCAACCTCCAGTCATAAACTCTCCCTCTTACTGGGAGCCACAGGACTGCCGTCAGGTGGACTTAGAGTGACGGTTCTCAGCAGGGACAGATGTCATCCAGGTGCCCCCAGAGCAAGCGGCCATGGGCAGGACACAGGGAGGGAGCAACAGGTCTGACATCGCACCACTCACCAGTGCAAACAATCATGGCAGAACGATGGTCTGTGATGCACCAGCATTTTTCCCAAATGAACTGGCTTCTTAACTAAATCACATCGCTCTTGCCTTGTCTACTTTCTTGCCTAGTGAGGACAATTAACCCCAGCACATATATTGTAAGAAAATGTATGAATAAAAACCAGCCATCAAAATGATAAATGATATCCCAGAAGCTGCATGCCATAATTACCTGAATGTAAGCTGTGTGCTTTTCTCCCCAGGGAATTGCTATTAAAATGTACTTTGCTATATTTCTGAATATCACCTTATATTTCCTGCAGGGATCCAGCAGCTGCTGCCTTGCACAAAGTCGAGACACTTAATCAGGACACTTTTAATAGTGGTAATGTGCCCCCGCGCAAGGTGGGAGCTCTCACAGTGGCTATAGGTATCAGCCAGCACCAGGGTTTTACTTTCAGCTGAGGATGTGGGAAGCGGCTGAGTGTGCTTTGGGGGTGCAGCAGAAGGCAAGGGGAGCAGGGTGCTGGGACACCAGAAATGGCAGGGGGTGGGGGTCCTGTTTTGGAGTGTGGAGATATGAAAATAGTGAGATGGGAGCGACGAGGTAGGCAGATTCAAGGCCAAGTTATGCCTCCTTTTCCAACACAGAGAAAAAGTGAGATAAAATGTGTGAGTCATTTTGTATCCCAGGTCACTCTATACTCAGGTAAATTCTCTCATCTTATTTAGGCTTTTCTGTGTAATATTCTTTTCCCTTCCCCTCTGTTATCTCTCAGCATCTTTGATTCAAACTTAGCTCTTAAACAATTTTACTCTTAAGCCCACTATTCCGCTTGGTGCTGTAAAAGAAAATCATGTCTGCAGTGTGACTGAGGAAAGCCTAAATATGCTCTTACAGCGCCCAAACTGTTCACCATACCGTATGTTTGGTAAGCTGAAGTTTATGCAGAACATGTCCATACTGAGAAGCATTGATATGTGGGTTGTGTAAAGCTGCTTAATGAATTTTTAGGATGGCGTTGCTTACCGTGTTGTGGCTGCCACCAGCGGAAAGCGGTGGCGGGGGTTTTGGCCTCCCGAGGTAAGTCTATCGATACAACCTGGGGTTCCAGGTACGACATGAAGTCCAGCTCTCGCAGCAAATGCCAGGTGATCCCGTTATCGTTTGTGTATTGAACGACAAGCCCTGCATGTAAAATTAAGAAAGGGAGTTCATCTGACTTTACAGAGCAAAAGGGGACAACTCTTCAGCCTGCACTCAGGAGCTGCCAACCCCTGTCCAGTGCTTGCCACTTTTGGCATTTCCCCTACCCTTTTGGCATCCCCTGGTCCAGCAGCATTTTGTGGACGGAGTCCTACTGCAAAAGTGATGTGCGCTCACCAGCTGCTACACGTTATCTTGCTTGTCTTCACCAAACTCAAAGGATCAAATCCTTTACAACCTCAGTGAAACTAATGATTGTGCCACAGAAACCATAGGAATAATGTGACTTTCTTAATATAGTCAGTATTTATTTCATATTGGATACCCTCGCAGTTTGTGTGGGACACTAAATTGTAATTCTGATAGCTGGGCTCCCAACATGGGTAGTTCACAATGCTTATGCCAGCTCACAGCATCCTTAAAAGTTAATTATTGTAATATTTAGATAATTTAAAATAGTCTTCATATCTTACACATAGTAAGGCAAATACTAGGACATAGCAGAATTGTGAAGTCACTTATGAGCTCATCACAGGGGATAATAGAAGAAAGAAGCACTTCTTATGTGTATTTCTTCTCTTAAAACTCTTTTATACTGGAGCATGTTCAAAGATAATGGATTTTCTTGTGTCTTATACCGGTGCAGATGAGAGGAGAATCAAACCCTCAGTGTAATCTGTGCTGAAAAATGACAGTTCTGAGTCAGTATCAGTGTAAATGCCATATATCAGGAAACAGTCCACTGATATTAAATGATTTATACTGAGAGGAAAATGAGGTTTTCTCATCTACCAGATGTCAGCGATCTGTCTTCATGCAACTAGACCACTTTACATGGGGATTCTGCTCCCAAATCTGCTCTGCCAACCCTTCCCAGACACAAATATCAGCCCCCTGCCTCAGTAACTCTAAGCATGTGGGTAAAATAAGAGAGGAGACAGCTGGGAGAGATTAATTTCTTTAGACTAAATATATTTTCAGCTGCAGCTTTATAATTTTGCATTTCAGGTGAATCATGCATGAGCTTGGGTTGGAAGGCAATCTTTAGTTAGACCCACTGGTGCAGTTGAGAAACTGAACAAGTTTTCTGTTGTAAATGTTGTCTTAAACCATCACAGCTCCAACAAATTTACTCCTATTGATAGATCACCATTAGGTTTGGTGGAAATAAGCATAAATACAAATGTGGAACAAAAATAAATAGTTTTTTGCACCATTTATGAAAACTGAAGAGGTAATTGATTTATGTTCAAAATAAAACAATCTTTTTGATTTTGTAAAGGCAGTAAAGGGCAAAAACACTGTAGAAGACCTGAAATACAAAAAGCTTATTATAAGGAAAAGAGGCTTTACCTTCATTCCTGGCTCTTGGTCTGTTGCAGGAGTTACCAATCGCCTTGCTTCCAATTTGTACATAAAATTGAACTAGCCTGTTAAAAAAATTAGAGTTGAAGAGAAGTGTAATTATATTCTGATAGCACAAGATCAGTCTCCTTTCTTAACTAAAGTGGCATTTTCAGTTAGGTCATTATTCCAGGCTTATTGATCAGGTAATGTTCCCAGTGAAATCAAACATTGCCATAGTAAACAGTTGAGGACCCAAGATAGAAGAAGGTGATGCGGTTTATTGATCCTGTGCCTAATAAATCGTTGGACTGAGTAGCAGATTTTAGCAGTTCCTTCTTCCACACAAAGATGCAAAAACTCCAAAGCAGGCAAATGTGCTCCTTACATCAGATCTGATCTTGGCCTCTTGTAACTGGAAATTGGTTTAGGCTTTAAAATACAGTATTAGAGTTTTAATAAAATTATTAAATCCTCACTAAACCACAAATCCCTTTTTGGTCCTTAAATTCTTGATGTAAGCAATTTTCAGTGAGAAGAGTTCATGGGACATTTTGTGAAGTAGACCCTTTGATTTTGAATGTATACATTTTGATATCATTGAACATCCTCTTGTTCTCACGTCACGAGGTAGGGGAAAAAAATGTTCCTGATCTGCCTTTCTTGCAACCTTCTCTGTAGTCGGTGCTTTTATCACTTCCCTACCTTCTCTTCCTCCTTTCTAGGGTAAACCATGGCAACCTCTTCATCTGTCTCTCTGCATGAAAATTTTTCCATGTCCTTGATTTTTCCCATAACGATTTTCTGCAACCCTTCTAAAGCCGCAACATCTCTTTGAGACAGTGTTGCTGGTTTTATTCACAGAGCTTTCGCTAAGCCTGGAACATCCCTATCTAGCTATATTTGAATTAATAATTATCCCATCCTTGTGCTCCAAAATATTGCCATTTTTTTTCCCAATCTACAGTGATGCCCTGGTACCCTTGCTGAACTGATATTTTTAGTTGTGACTTTGTGGTATCAGAATAGTTTACATTTCCTCTTAGATGTTTACTATTGTGCTATATAACAGCAATTTGTTTTAATTAATGTCCTGTTACTCACTCACCAAATTTCATTGCATGTCTCTGACATTTGTCTCAGTCTTATCTGGTCATAACTAATGTAAAGACCATTGAGATGACTGAGAATGCCATTGCCCCCTCATCTACGCCTTCTTCACAGGTTGTCCGCGTTGCACACCTGAAACAGCGCCTGAACAGAGCAGGGAACCTGGACTCATCCCCACGCTGAGCTTTTGCATGCTGAAAGTTGGCGATGCCCTTCTCCTTGTTTCCTAGCTAGTTTTTGACTTAGGATGGTGCCTGCCTGTTGTGTTACAACTATTAGAGTACTCGCTGATGTGATGTTTTTGGGAAGCAACTGCTTGTCCCTTGTTCTGGGGGTGTCCTTACGGAGCGCATAGGGAGAGATGGGGTCATTGCCAAGCAGAGGTTTTAGAAGAAAAAAGAACACAAACCTAAAGAAAACTAGGCTTCATTAATTCTACAGCTTGTAGATAACTTCTTTATTTTAAATACCTATTTTCTAGGTGAATTTGTGTCTCTGTGTGAAGAAACAAGCCTTGATTTGTCACTCAAATAACTCCCCACAAGGATAACTCCTTTTGCTTTAGGGCATTTGGTCCTAATTTGTAGTGACATCAGTAAAATCACAGACAAGCCACAGGACTACAGCCAGAACCAGTACGATGCAGACAGACTCCAGTTTCCCTCACCCACTGCTACATACACAATGTCACGATCCTCTTCCAATTCTAAAACCAACTGCACTCCAGTTCTGTTATTGAAAGTGGTATCTCCTGTCTGAGATGTTTTGTATATCCATAGGGTCTAAGACAAGCCAGAATATACTCATCAGTCTCATTCACAATATAACCCCATAGGTAGCTCAAGAACAGACAGGCTGGCAGTATTACACTATTTAGCCAGGTAGATCCTATTGTTTGCTGCAGCTCTGTTGTCTGAGACAGTATTCAGGCAATAAAACACTAGACAGCAGTCTCAGAGGTGAAAAGATTTACAGTTCTATGACGAAATTCTCTTTTATGCTTGCCAAATGTAAAGATCGGTAAAAAGCAGAAACAAAAGACAAAAACAGCCCTTTCTGCAGAAGGGTGAATCAGCCCATCTGATCCATAAACGTTTGACCCAGAACAGCTCTCTGGGATGGTTGCACAGTCATTAGCAACGGAGTCTGTAATGCAGACGGGAGCCAAGTCAGCTAACAAGCCAGATGTCACCTCTTGGAAAAAATATATATATTCTGTGATTTTTTTCTAGCTGCCAGGTAGGCATGTGTGCAAATGCTCTCACTGAACAGATAGTGAAGAGTGTCATAAGGGACAGGCCATCAAAATGGGAGGCAGTAGCTCATCAGTAACCAAAATGCATCCAGGTATCATATTGTCAGTCAGGAGGAAAGAAATATTGCTAGTGAAATTGTGCCTTTGGCGCACTGGGCCATACCAAAGGGAAGGGATGGAGAAACTCCATCTGAAGTGTAGGGCAAAAAATGGTCTGGGTGAAATGAATTGTGACACTTACAGCTCTCTCAGTGCTATGGGACTGTCTCCTAATGTGTGTGAGAAAAGTGTAGTCAATCATATAAAGGAATAACGAGATGATAGGACAAACAAAGCTAAGATTACGATAGCACTTAATGTATATGCTAAACATTAAGTGCTTGTTTACAGTCCTTGGCTTCAGGGAGCAAGCTTTAGTTTTAAATGCTCTGAGCATGAAACCTGAGTTTGGTGGTGCCCTGTTGGGCTGCTTCCCTGAGCAGCACCACGCGCCTTGGGCTGGCAAATCTCAACCCCTTTGGAGCAGAATGAACCGGGAGCACCGAGCCCCCATGGACCCCGCTCCTCTGGGAAGAGAAGGGTGAGGAGGCAAAGGGTCTTTGTACTTCTTACAAAAAAGAACAAAAGTTCTTTACATTCCTTACATAAAATTTACGTTTTACATTGTAAAAGCTGTAACTGAAGCAAGATGATAGGGAATACGCATGGGTAGATCTGCAGGAATTCAGAATGAAAATAAAACTTTAATGTCTTGCAATATTTTTCAGTTTTTTGCTCTTCCATGCCTGATTTAATGAAACAAGATCTTAAAAGGTCTGGGAAAACACTATTAACCTGAAAAATAAGAAGCTTAAAAATCTACTGCAGGAGTTTCAGCCTTCCTATTCGCAACTCTGAATCCACATATCTAACGGTATGTCTTTCAAGGCATATTTTCCTGCTGTTTACTCAGGCACCAAACCCCCCCAACCAGAAAACCCATGGACAAATAAAAGATAACTGTGCAGGGGCTAAGATGACCCCTAATAAGATATCTGAATTCTATGCAAAGCATTACTGAATGCAAAAAGTTATACCAACATGGGAAAAAGTGTTTCTCTCTAATCTCCTCTTTCAAGTGACATTAATTTTAGCTCCAACAATGGAAAAAAAGGCTGAGGAATTATTTTCTTTTTGGGTATGGGTCTTTCAGTTAACCCTTCACACTCTCACAAACTTCGTCTGCCTTTGCTTCTAGGAAAAAAGACCCACTTAATGTTACAGATGGTCTCAAACATTAAAGTGGGATGCACCTGTTCTAAGCAAGGTTCCTGAAGGCTGGATGTCTAAGTCTTACATGATCAACCCAGATTCCCTTATAATTAATGACGAAAATACATGCTTCCAGAAGACAAAGCAATGGCCTTAGCTAACCCTATTTTAGGATGAGTTGCATTGCCCTTTTGAAGTAGCTATTTCTTTCCTTTGAGCATACAGGCAGCCTGGGGTAATTGCTGTAGTCTAATGAGTCCATGTTCTGGTCAAGCTGCATGAGCAGAATCCTACCCTTGAGCAGACGTGTGGCTGAAGAAACTGAAGAATCCGTGTTAGTCCCATTTGTGTTTGAGATGACCAGTGCTTTTGTTCTGTCTAGCAAACAGCCGAGCGATGTGGCATCAAAGTTGACTTGTTCAAGGAAGTTAAACTGCTCACTGTGATGCTTATAGAAAAATTCAGTGCTGGTTTATTTTGACAAAATGATCAGTCACAGCAGGAGAGCAGCTCACATGGTGAGCACGTGCTCAGAAGAGGGATCTTAGTTGCTCTTAGCAGGTGTCCCTCTGGCCATGTACGTTCTTGGGGCAGTTTTGAGACATCAGATGACCATGTTCTCATGCAAAACAGAAGTAGTCATAGATTTTAAAAGTCGAGAAAGAGCATTGCTCAGTATTTTAAAACTACTTCTGGCTTTTTAAATGGTTCAAACTCTATAAAAATGGAAAGCTATAAATATGTATATCATCTGGTATTAAAAGTGGTTTCAAAGTAATCTTAAAGCTAAAGAAAATCCTTTTCTTTTATAAAAAGATTTCTCCAGGAAAGAAGGAAGAACTCAAAAATACTGTTTGAACATAGACTTCTTGATGATGTGGTTACTTCCAAGATTATGCTTCACAGGATAAATAACGTAAGAATTAAAAAGACAGTGGAACACAAAAGAAGTGCTCAGATCTTCCCAGAGTTCCAGAGCAAACATGTACTTGTCCAAAGTGTATTTGTCAAACAATTAGTTAATTTAATTATTAAGTAATTTACATAATTATATAAATAATTCATATATTTGTCAGAGGACAGTTTGTCAGACATGCAGGGGACAGAGGAAAGGCAGGTGGTGCTGTGCTGCTTAGTGCCGGGGAACAGCGAAGGATGTCCCAAAACCCACAGCACCCATACTGCCCTAAGGAGCACCACTTGTCTGAGCTGGAGAGCGGTAGCAACAACTTGTGGCCAATCTTTGCTGAATGATCCCACAAATTAAATAATGCAGCAAATCACAGCATTACTTACTCTTGGAGCAGTATTTGTCAGGAGAAATATCTTTTATTAAGCTAACTGATATAATTGTAGGGTGGGCAAGGTTTCAGGTGCGTGATCACTCATGAGACTGAACAAAGCAGCAGCAAACTCCAGGCTAAATAATGATTAGAATTAACAGCCCTTTGTTTATCCTAATTACATTAATCAATTAGACAATTTGAGAGAAAAAGGATAATTGCTACCAGCAGAGCAGGATTCAGTAGTAGCGGGGAGAGAGGTGAAGGCTTGTTAGCCTCTTGACTACACAGAAACAATTCACATTCCGTTTTTTTGCACTTGTGACAAGTGGACTAATTCACAACATCTGGCAAGTAAACAACAGCTCATTGCTACGCCATCGGCATGCCTGCAATTCAGCACAGTCGAGGGAAAAGGAGTTTTTCTGTCCAGCTATGGGCAGAATCTTAGGTTTTATGCAGTCTCAAGACACATCTTCTGCCTGTCCATCTAGAATACAATGCAAATCATCTTCTCAGAAGGATAAACAGGTAATATTTTCTATGCTGCTATTCCATTCAATTTCTAACATAAGTTTTCCCTCTCAAGAAAAGGAGGTAGTACGCCAGAGTAAACAAAAAAGTAATTTCTCTGGCTTTAAGATTTCTTATACAAGTTGCGGTTACCAGAAAAACATTTCACACCTTCTCACATCTACACTTGTAATAGCGGAGAGGAGACAACATGAATACACAGACAATTGTGAGAAGCAGCACTGAGGATTGACCTGATATTTGTGGTGTCCAGGGGAACAGTCCTTGCCTCCCTTTTGCCAGGTCCATTGAAGTACAGAGATTTTCCGTCGCTGAGGACGCCACAGCCTGTCCCAACCTGACCTCCTGTTATCTTGTACCAGAGAGGGCTTAGCTTCCTCTCAAACCTGTCGAACATCTCACTGTGATTAGGCACATTAGACACACAGGTTCCATGTGATGCTTCAAGAAAAAAAAAAAAAAATATGGGAGATGCTTTGGTGAAACTGTGCTGAACAGA
This sequence comes from Fulmarus glacialis, assembly GCF_000690835.1. Lineage (NCBI taxonomy): Eukaryota > Metazoa > Chordata > Aves > Procellariiformes > Procellariidae > Fulmarus > Fulmarus glacialis. Next base: position 13,558 of record NW_009186871.1, read on the forward strand.
GTAAAGGTCAGATACAGTACATTGGCAGATGGTTCTGTTGCATTCACATATGAGAAAGTACCAGGCTTTTCTAAGAAAATGCCCTGACAACAGGATTGTACCTTTTCAAACCCTCTTTATAAATTTTCGTAGGCAGAATAAGCCTCTTCCTCTAAACTCTGAGATGGCTTATTTCACTAGGTGAAAACCAGCCACACTTTATGTTGATAAGGCATTTTATGTAAACAGGAAAATATTATCCTTTTATTTCATTTTAAACAAATTGAGCAAAAGATGTTAGCTTATTTTTTTGTTGGTATAGAGGGTTGAAAAGAGTGCAGCATGCAACTGGTTGTGTCAATTACTGTTTTTTTTTCATTGGGTTTGGGGTTTTTTTTTGTGTGTGTTTCAGCATAAAAGCCCCTGAAACCACAAGTGAGCAGAATTTTCCACAGAAGGACCTGTCAGAACATATGTTCCCTCCTGGTCCCATGCCATCTGATGGCCAGGGGACTCAAAAACAGCAGCAATTCTTTTGAAGATGATCCAAAGGCTTTTAAGCAGACTTTTTAGTTTACAATATTTTATTTTGTTTTCTCTTCTATCACTAGTCCCTTCCCCATTCATACAGATGGTGATGTTCAAAGATTGTGGTTGCCAGAAACATCACCAGTGTCAGCTGCCTTCCGCTGCTCTATTTTGCCTGTGCTGAATTTTATTTAACAAAATGAAAGGATTCTTGCTGGCAGCCCGTGAAATTTATGTCATCATATATTTTTCCGGAATATCGGAGAGGAAAAACAAGATGCTAGATTTACAGCTTTAACTCAGCCAATGCTTACCTAATCCCACCTAAAAAAGGTTGTCTTACCTGTGTAGCCCAGGTCACAGAAGCAGACGCCCGAGACGCAGTCCCCATGACCATTGCAGTAGTTGGGGCAAGGCTCAGAAATGTAAACACCATCTAAGCCGAAAGGAGGCACGCTTTTGTGGGAGCTGCTCTCCTGGATCCAGCGGAATCGAGTCTTACTGTAGAGAAAAAACGACGAAAGGCACAATATTACCCTTTCCAGCTTCAATGCCTACTGCATACTTTATGTGCTCTTTGTTTAAGATTAAAAGGAGCTTTTCCTAAATTAGCTGTTTGCAATTAAGATGCAAATGGATGCCTAGAAAATATTTCTGACATCCTACAGTTTATTCAACTTCATTTACGGAAATATTTTCCAGGGCTTTTTTTTTTTTTAATGTATTTTGACTTCTCTGGCCCATATCTACCAGTGTGATGCAAAGAAGAGATACATGGTTTTATCAACAAGAGTGAATGATTAGACGATGATCTGAAGATGCCTTTCACTACTCAGTTCAACCAGAACTGCTAATTACATTTTAAAATCCTAGAACTCCATTTCTTATGGTACTTTTATAATGGCAGCGATGCAGAGTTTATTACAGGATCGTATAATTTTAAGTAAAAAACCTTCAAGTAATTTGGATACAAGAAAAATAATCCACTTTATAAAAAGAATGGCAAATAACGTGTCCTACAGGACATGTGGAGAGAAATACAAAGTTTTTATTCTTGGATGGTAACTGAAATTCCTGGAAATCAGTGATCTAATCCTTAGCTTGTAGAATTTAAACTGCTCTGGGGGCTTCGGTGAGCGTACACTAAGTTACTCCAGCTGACCCACAGCATAGGAAATCTGTTGAAGAAAAAATATTTTGGTTTTTAATTTTCAGTTTTTAACTTTCAGCCGAATCATTTTATAGGAGGTCCAGGGGGGGGAATGAATTTAAAATCTCATGGCAAATCCAATGGATTAACTAAGATCCTCCTTGTAACAAACCTATTGCTTTTTTTCTGCTGTGCCCTGGGATTTGGTAAATACGTGATCATCGTGATAGTGCTTTGTACCAACGGATGAAACGGGATGCTCTCTGGATAGCCCATGAACCATGATTTCCAAAGTGACTCACAATGCCAAGATTCTCATCATATTCACAATACTTAGATTTTTAATGTATTAGCATGAGCTTCTTATTCCCAATCACATTACTGAACATAGTGCCAAACAGATTGCTGCTATTGATTCTGCACTGCTTGTTTTGGGTAAATCAAATCAGCTGGTGTCAGATCTGTGCAATTTGGCACCTGCTTTTATTGGCTAATTACCGAAGAAAAGACAAACTTGTTACGGTACACGCTGCTATTTCAGCTCCTTGCGGCAAAGGCACCGGCTCCCCTGCTACACAGTATGCCACATACTGAAATTCTGTGCCGGGGCTTGAGGATGAGGAGCCCGCGGCAGGAGGACGGAGCCGAAACTTGGGGGCAGCACTACAGTGGCTGCCTGGGAGGAGAGAGGCAGGAGGCAGCGGGGCCACGGCCGGGGGCTCGGGGGGGCCGGCTGCCGGCTGCGCTGGCAGCGTTTGGTGCAGGCAGCAAATCAGACCAGGGTGGTTTACTGATGGTGTAAGACAGCGAGCAAGGGGAACGAGAAACTTCAGCCAAATCCAAGCAAGATAGAGAAAAGGCTCCTGATTTCAAGGCTTATTTGCGTCTTCCATCATCTGATGTTTTCTCACCTGTATTAAGCTGGTGCTGAGGTCGCACTCGCAGAGGAGCACACCTCCATTCCTCCTTCCTTTGACTTCAGCTGTCCCGGCCGTCTTCAATGACACAGCACATTACACAGCAGCTCAAATACCCTTCTAGGGTTTCTTTGCCTAGTGGTAACTGTTAAATTAATCCTGTTCAAATGGCTTATTTGATTCAAGTGACTTACGACTCTCTTGCTGGTGCCTCTGACCTAGCTGATATGCGTAAAGACAGACAGCACCATCATGAAGAGATTGATGTAAAATTAAAATGTTTTGGGTTCTTTGTTGCTTTGTAATTTAATTTTATAGACCATTCTGACACCTTTAAAATGGAAAGCTTCTCCCTGTTTTGGAGAGCACAGTATATTTTTCCCACATCTGCCGATTTTTAACATCACTTTTATTCACAGCTTGCAACTTATTCCTAATGTAGCATCAGAGAAGAGACAGCTAATTCACGGGTACCACTGGCATCACTGGTTTATGTACAGTACCTGGCTGCAAGCGACCTGGGGATAACAATAGTAATTCTTGTCCAGTCCTCAAAGTCTCCCGTGTGATACACAGTCGGCTCGCTCAGCTCCCGGGAGCTTCCCTCGCATCCTTTCATGCCTGGAGATGCAGGGTAGCAGCCCTCCTTCACGAGCGACCAGAAGAGCCCAGCGTCGTGCGAGTACTGAAGCAGAACAGGAGCAGAGCTGCTGTACTGGTTAGTGCAACCAATGTTCAGCTGCAAAAAAGCAGAGCAACAGATACGAGCGCTGTATTTATTGGCTGCAAATCACTTTTGACTTTTCGGTTTGGGAGGCTTAGCGCTCTGAACTCCTGCTTTGAACCCTGCTGGCAAACAGTGACTAATGCTTGGAGTCTGTTTCCTACATGTATATGACATTTCTCAGTAAAAATTCCTACTATCCCTTTATTGAGATTGTTGGGTGCAGCACATCGAAATGTGCGAAGAACTTTTCAAAGGTCCTGGTGCATAGCAGGCCGCAAAGAGCAAACTGTGCGCAGGCACCTTCACGCCTGGAAGGAGCGAGAAGAGCTGTATCCCCTGAAACCCATCCCACCTGCAGTCCACTCCAATGTGCCCGGAGGATCAGCCTGACTCCCAGGTCCCCCCTGCCCTGGGCTGCCAGCCCTGACCACAGCCTAGTCATTGACCTCGCAGGAATGATGTCTGGGAGTTGGCGCTGCAGTTTGGGCCCCCAGAATACAGCAAAATTGGATGAAGTGGAAAAATGAATACTAAAATCTGAAATGAGAATGTAACCAAGGCAAAAATCAATGGCTGATTTGAAGTTTTCAGTTTAATTTTCAAGCTATCAGAAAAATATTAGTTTTCATTATTTTGTTGCAGAAATTCTACTTGAGCTGTAGAATGTAAAATGTAAAACAAAATCATTCATGTAAAATGAAATAATTTTGACAAATTACTGTCTTTGAGTTTATCAATGCAAAATTATTCCAGGCAGCTATTTAAAATGGAAATTTCACAAACTCAGGAAAGCATTTAACCATATGTTTAAAATTAAAGCATGCAAATAGTTCTAACGCATTTACATGCAGGCCAGTTTAAAAGCTTTCCAAAAAAGAGAGGAGTATAAATTCAGGCCTTAAATAATAGACTTTATAAAGAAGAACTCACTGTTCTCTGATACATGTTGTTTATGTTTTGTATATTTATGTTACATTGCCAAGTGTTTCAGAGATGGAAGATTTACAAAATATTTTTAAGTATTGCTTTTTTAGACTAAACAATTTTTGAAATGCTGTTGATCATCAAACCTACAGAATGGAGACTTAGTCACTGAGGTAGAGGAAAGTGGACAAGAGGCAAATAGCATCTTTTCCAAGTTAAATGGTATTTATATATTGAAATATTTTTGTGGTTTAGACAGTTTAAAGCATAAAACTACAAGCAATACTCACTCAGAAATTGTACTGCAATCCCTCAGTTTGTATAGCATTTCTTGTATTAGCATAACTTTCAGATGAAATGAGATTATTTTACAAATCCCATTATTTCTAACTAACTTTCCTATTTATAGAACTGTGGGAATTATATTTGAAAAGCTGCCTGTAAACATCTGATCTCTTTAATAATTCCACTTGTAAATTATTCAGTGTCTGTATCCACCAATTATGTAAGGACCATGTATTTGTGGTGCGCTCATTAAAATTGCATTGCAACCAACCTCCAGAATTCACCAATGGGATTTCATTATAAACTCAATAAAATTTTGATTAGGGTTCAGAAAGAAGAGCTTGTCAAAGCAAATACACTTTCTTTGGAGCTCATATTCTGATGTATTGTCAGACCACTGAAATTTTTGTAAGGCCTTTAAAGAAAAGAATGCTAATTGGAGCCTATATTCATTGACAGAATAAAAGTAAATTATATGAAAAAGCCACACTGGAGTACAGAGCAGCTTGTAAGTCCTTAAATAGTTTAAAATACAAAAAATGTACGCAAACCACATTGGAGCTTTTGTAGTCACGGAGCCCCAGATGGGTTAAATCCTTTTTCCCTTGACAGTGCAGTAGCATTTCCTAGTACTGACTCGAATATAAGAACAGTCACTTCAATCCACTTCTGAAACGCGTTGAAGAACAAACTTTAAATTTCTCCAGAGGGGTAAAAAAGCTCTCCTGCACCAAGATTTTGGCTATCCTTTTAGAAAGCAGCATGATATTTTATGCTGTATGAATTAATACTTGTGCTCTTCACATCTTTTTATGCAATGGTATAATTTATCACCTTGTTTTGAACGGTGGCCCCAGTGACATCTTGCAAGTATTGACTAAGGGCAGTTTTACTGATATTCTGCAGGGATTTATGTTTAAGGAATACCTTGAACTGCAGGACATATCCAGGCTTCAGAGTTAAATCTCGAGTCACTGCAAACCGGTCTCCATCTGATTTACCAAAGAGCATGGCAGAGGGGGTGGCAGAGCAGAAACTTTCATTTTTGGTCATCCCTTCGTTGGCCAACATTAACCATACGCTCAGCTGGTTCATAGGGTAATCAAATGCTGGCTTTTCATAAAAGTTCTGTTAGAAATGAAAAGGAAAACAACAACAAGTACTATCACCTTGCAGTGTGACTTCAGAATAATTTCCAGAATGATCAACTTTCAAATTTTGGAATTTGTACTTTCTGTCATTTTCAAAAAATTGTAATTTCCAAAATTTCTGTCTTGACTTTTTGAAGAGATACATAATTACATCCTCTGTCACAAAGATTAGGAGCCTGATGGTTTTGTGATAAGACCCCTGTTATTCCCGCAGAGAGAGACACAGCTGCAAACACTACAGCTGTTTCTTTAAATACACCCAATATTTTCGAAGAAAATTATATTCAAAGAAAAGTCTACTAACAGAGAGAATGGTTCCTGTTTTGTGGGTATGCCCACAGCCTGCTCTTGCTTATTACCTGTGGTAAAGTGGGATTAACAACGGGAATGATGTGCTTCTGCTTCTCTGACAAAATGATGATGTCATCGATGGCCCACTGATCATACCCTTCCCCTGAAAACACGGGCTGCCACCAGCGAAACCTTGTGCAAGGCGTCTTGGCTGCAGCAGGCAGCTCCAGATACACAAACCTGAAGAACAGAAATTCAGAAGAACTTTAGGGAACACAGTTTGTAGAGAAATGGGAGAAATACCACTGAACAGGGAAAAAAGGCAGGAAAGCCAGTATCTATCTTACATGTCGAAGTCCTCAGAAATCCTCTATATATGTGGATACCTACTTATACACTGCATATCAAGAAGCCTTCTTTGTCCTTCTTGTCTGTGGAGAATGTAAACACTTTAAGATAACAGCTATTTTTCACTCTCTATTGCTATATTGCCTAACACAATAAGGAACTGATTTGAACTCTTCAGCTTTGAATTAAACTGTTCAGCTGATCCATGTTCAGCACGTCTTAACGTTCTTCTGGTGCCAGCAAGTAACAGTGAAACATGCTGACAAAATTCATTTCTTATTCTCTTCTGCTGGTTGGTCCTATTTGTAGACAAAAGCATGCTTCTATTACAATGCCATAGATTATGTAGCAGAATTTTCTGCTGTGGATAAAAATATTTCAGCCCTCCTATATATGGATTTTCATAAAAGAACTTTAGGTTTTCTCAGATAGTTTGCTTTATGTTCAACTTAGGAAACACCTTACAAAAATGATGTTAAATAGAAGTTAAAGTTTCAAACCTAATCATACTTATGTTAAAAAGTACAATAATTAGTTACTTTTTCAGTCCTATTTCAGACACCTTACATATATGCATTTATCCATATATTCCCTTCTGTACTGTTTCTTTATACCACATGTTATTTTGTACCATGGACCCTGCTTCACTTGCTGGCTAGGCAGAGAGAGGTGGAGGAATTGTTCAGGGCTAGAGGGAACCTTCTTTTCCAGAGGATTCCTAGATTTTTGTGTTGGAAAATAAGGAATTGGAAAATAAGATCTGGACCACATTTGAAGTGGCAGAAAAATAAATATACATAGCTATATTCAGTAAGGACCATCACTCTTGGTTACTCAGAGGGGAAAATGTTTTGTCTAAAAATAATGTATTGGATGATCCAGTGATGAAGGTTTCAGTATGTACCTTCTTTGTTGGATGTATCCTGTAATTTTGACAAAGTAGAGGCTAAAGTTCAATGGTTTTAAACTTCCAAGTGCCTAGATCACCTTTAGAAAAGGACAGTTTGCTGAGTTATAGCAGTCCTTCTGAAGATGTTGTTCATTGCAATGCAAAATGACAAGATGGGAAGATAAAATTATTTACATATTGAAAAACATGAACTACAGGTAATAGAAATCATGTTAATACCTACGCAGACAAATGCAATTAAAATTTTCACTGACAAGCTATCTCACAGCAAATTTGAAACGCTGAACATGATTTCTTCTACTCCTTAAATATTTCTTTAAAGGAATTTTTGTTTTATGTGACATTAATACATGTTCATTAGATCTGAAACCAGAGTCAGAGGAAATGGCAGATTTCTACACCTTTTCTGGGCAAGTTCTGTATTTGCTTGCTAATCTTTTGCACATGTTAGCATTTTAGTCACGTTTCACACAGGAGATGAGTGATTGGAAACTTTATATTTTACTTCAGTTTTTTTAAGGCCCACTTTCATTAGATTTTTCCTTCCTAGTGACAGGAGTTTACTGTGGCAGCCTGGAAAAGCTTCCGTATAATGATGGCTTTTAAGCATTATAGCTTGAAATTATTATTCATGTTTTCATAAATTGAGAAATAGGGGTTTTTTTAAGAGCTGATGCAGTATGGATTTAATTTAGACCAAAATTATACCTGGGTTTGCTGAAGTCAGAGAAATACATTTCTGCTAGTAGCTGCCAGTTGATACCGCCGTTATTGCTGTACTGCAGCAGCACACCTTCTTCTCTGCTGTCCGGTTTATTGCATGAAGAAGTTTCTCCTCCTATCTGGATGTAAAACTGGACAAAATCCACCCAAGTAGTGTCCAAATCCCAGCTTACCAACTGTCTTTTTCCAGCCTACAATACAAAGAACAGAGGGGGAAAAATAATGTTAAATATGACACCTTCACTAGGAATAGACATATTTAAAGTCAAGCACAGATGAATATTGCACAGAAAATTGCATGGAGGACATCAAATTTTGTGTTAACATGACATTTTTTTGTCTTTCAGACCATGATTGTGCTTGGCCATCCTTTATGTCTTCATCACTCTGGTGTCATCCCACAAGCAGTTTTATTACTACATTTCAACACACAATGCAACTTCACAACACAGTTTCAACACAACTATTTCATCTCATTCCTTCAAGGTGCTGAGTACCTTTGGAAGACAAAAAGGAGACCCTGGGTATCCTGAACCAGCTGGGGCTAAGTTTTTAAGTATTCAGCTTTTTAATGATAAAGCATAAAGCAGTAAAAAGACATTTCTGACATCTCATTTCCCCAGTCAAATCTTGCACTCTGTAGGGTTGCCCGATCATCTGAAATTATAGCCCCTATAATACCTGTTGCTTGAAGCCCATCTCCTACACAAGAACAAGGGGGGCCATTTTCTCTTCATGCCTCACCTGAGTAGGATTTGTTCCCACACAAAACTATGCTCTTTTCCTAGTAAGTGTTGTAAATCAGGAGTCTCTCAACTAAAACCTGTGGCTTTGGTTTCAGGTTTGCCTGACCATAGCTGAGAGAAAAAATAGTCTTATAAAATTTAGTGAAGAGCTTTTCCAAAGATGTTTTTGAGTTCTAGCAGGAAACAGCTCTTGGACATCGACAATGTAATGTGGTCACTCTGTGCATGTTGGCAAAGGAAGACACAGCATATTCAGCTAAAAAAAGCTTTAAGAGCCTTTTATTGTAATTGGAATTATCCTGTTCCCCTCTTCCCCGTGTGCCCTGCTGCTTGAGGCTGAGCTTGTGGGCTTGCACATCAGCAAGCCTACAAGATGCTGATATGTGATATGAAGCTGCCCACGGCGAGGCAGGACATGGGGCAAGAGCAGTGTCCCCACAGAGGTGACCTGCGTGCCCCATGCCTGGCACAGCCCTGCCCTGGCACAGCGCCGTGCCACCGCAAGCTGTTATAGGTAAGGCAAAGCCAAATACGTGCAGCTGGAGAGGGGATGCAGGGATCATACGTCTGCGTTCATTAAAAGTGGCTGCAACCTGGCACTGTCCCCCAAAATGGAGCAGAACTGGCAACATGCCTACTGTTTTTAATTCCCTAAAAAATCATGGGTTCTTGACCATCTCCAAGCAAAAAAGGTATCAAAAAGGAAAACTTGAGCGAAGTTATAAAATGATGCTTATGTTTTAAGTAAAATTTATGTTTTTCCCTGTCTCTCACTTGTACATCCAAGATCCTCCTGACAAATTTCCACACAAATTTGAGACAAGCAATTGGCATGATCTAGCTGGACAAAAGTACCAAGATTTATGAGCTGAGATTTAAAATATCATCTATGTTGTTTAATAAGATGATAGATGAATTTAAATCCCATTCCACTCATCACCTCTTTTCTCTTCCTATCCAGTTCAGGGTAAACTCAGCACAGATAAATGTCTATTGCTTTCCTTCTCAGAACATTCTGCTTTGCTGGCATTACAGCCTGGGTCCATAGCTCATTTGTAGGCCACATAACACTGCTAGACTAATTTCTGGAAGCTGAATGTTTGTGTTTTTGAAACTCAGCTTACACCACCAATGACAACTAAAACCTATGAAGAATCCTTTGACCCTGAAAAAACTCACTTAAGATACAGTCATATTGAATTATGCCTGCTGTTTTGGTTTATTTGTTGGTTTATCCCCAGCTAAGTAAAGCCCTCCTGGATGGTGCCATGAGAGTGAGATGGGCTCAGTCTTGGGTGCAGCCCCGAGCTTCCTGGTGCAGCCCCACATGGCTAATACTGGCCAAGGTGACACTGATCATCTCTTGGTAGTTTGTTTTCACAGCTTCTTTTGGAGACCCACGGGAATTTGAAATTATCATCATTAAATCAAACTCGTAATGGATAATAAAGATGTAAACAGCCTTGCTGTCCCATGGGCAGCTGTGTCCCGGCTGACTGAGGATACCCACCACACTCACCTGCAGTGGATCAAGCTCTGGCTGTAAAACTATTCCAGGTATGTTTTCCATATCTACACCCCACAGCAGCTCTGCCTGCCAAAGGGTTAACTACAGAACCAGGTTAATTGAGAAAGGGCACAAGTGACATAAAACCTCAGAGGAATTGCAGGGGCTAATTGAAAGAGCTCTGTGTTGCAAACACACCTACAATTGATTAAAATGAGTTGTAAACTAAAAGATAGAGGGTCGGCATTAATTCTGGTAGCAGTAATTGATTATGGCAGTAAACATTAGACATTCAAATAAAAAGTGGCTCTTTGAGCAAATGCAAAGGAATTGAGCCTGTGAATATGAGCTCCCAAAACAATACAGAACTGTTGGGCAACTATAAAAATATTTTTTTACTTTCTACCAGCATGGCCACTAGATGCTGTGAAAAAGATCTAAACAGAAATTAAATAAACCACCTTCTGTTGATGGCACGCAGACTGCTACTACTCAAGAAATGAATGATAACCTAACCCTTAGAGATCAATAGAAAGAAGCCAAGAATTTCTAAATGAGTTTTTCACTCCTCCTTAGCAGAAATCAGAAGAAAGATCATAGCAGGTTAATTCTAATTTAGCAAACTACTTTGAGAAACTTGGCATAAGGAACTGAGCCAGAAGGAAAAACATCTAACAGAGAAGACAATTATACAAAAAAATCCAATTATCACAATTAGCTAGTTATACTGATTGGTCTATTATGAAATTTTCAGCGCAGAGCTGCATTTCCAGGGGAGCTGGATGTGAGACTATGTAGGAGTTCTGAAAATTATTTGATGGGTTAGATTTTTGTAATGAGGTAAACAACACACAATTACACAGCGTTGTATATTAGGTTATTCTTCTGGGACTAATCTGGCTCTCATGACAGCGGTGGCAGTTTGATCAAACCTTTAAAAGAAAAGCAGATAGCTGCATTTATACCCTTCCTTTCAATTAAGACCAAAACAAAACCCAGTACTAGACCCGAGGAGAAACAATAAAAAAAATAGATCTGTGATTACAACCCATAATCTTACACCTGGTCATAAAGATCTCTTTTTATTTTAGTTATAATTGCTATTAATTAGCAGAATTCCCTATATCTCTTTTTTGTTCTATTATTTTTGTCTGCAGAGCATCCAAGTTATACAAAAGAGTATCCTCCTACAGGCTAACCACTTTCTAGAATTCTGGAGGGGTTGTTTTTTCACAAGTTTTGGTCCCATGACCTCAAATTAAGCTGCTTGTCCCCTGGAAAGCCTTTCTCCATCCCTCGCCCCGACAGTACAGAACAAACAAATGAGAGCTGGGGATTGCTGAGAAAGAACCGAGTCTCGAAACAGAAAATGCACAATTAAGACAGTATGAATGTACACGCTTCCCAGCACATTGGTGATTTACTTCCTTCCATTACAGCTGGTATTTCTTGAATACACAGTGCACGTGTCCCTCCCTATCTCTTTTGATTGCTTTGTTCTTTACCTGCGGAGCACAGCTGCGCTGTTTAATGCACTTCTCATATTGCATGCTGCTTTCTGCCACCTTCCTTTTCTTTGCCACATATAACCACATAATGCTCCATTCAAACCCACATTATGTGCCTTTCTCAGTCTCCCATCCCTCGTTAGTACCTTGTTGAAGTAGAGCGAGGAGCCAGATGAGATGACCCCACAGCCTTCTTCGGGCTTGACAATCTCTCCCCCAATAATTTCCTGCCACTCTGTCTTCAAGCTGTCTGGGTTCTCAAAATCAGACATGACAGTCGAAGGAAGGGGATTTTCAGGCTGACATTCAGTACCCCGAAACCCCGAGTCACACCTGGAAGGAAATATAAATGTAACAAGCTTTTAAAGACTTTATTTGACACTGACAATTACTTAAGGCGATGCACTGACCTTTTAAAATTAGATGTGAAATAACAATTCATTCTGGGATTGGAATTTTGGTTCCTGGAAACAAACTAGAATAACTTGATAATGGAAAAAAGCTATATCATCTTATTTCTAAAAAAACCCTATTTCTAAAAAAAACCAGAAAGTTTGAAGCTGGCAGACAGTAGTCTGTGCCCTTGGTATTGCACCCAATCTGACAGTGGCTACCAGGCAGTGCTGAGCTGGTCCCTGGCGTCCTTCTGACCCAGCGAAACAGCTCCAGCACTGAGTTGGTCCCTGGGGTCCTTGTGCAAAGGCCCAGAGGGGCCACCAGGACATCTGCAGCAGGGCAGCCCTGTGCCCCTGAAAGCTCTTCCAATGCCTGGATCTGCTAAGGGTATGGATTCTCCGACACAGAGGTGTGGAGCAACCGGCTGTTAATGGTGCTTGAATGGTCTAACTCCCCCATAATGCTTTTATTTTTTAATGTTTAATCTAAAAATAAGCAAAAAAAAAAAAAAAGTATGCAAAATAATAGGATACCTGAAGTATCAGGAGACCATTTTTAAGAAGAACTGGCAAATGCTTTATACCTGCAAACGCCGTGGTCGCACCAGCCGTGTCCACTGCACATGTTGGGACACTGCTGTCCGATGTAGATGTTGTCTAAGGCCCATTCGTCTTGGGCTGTGTAGTAGCACTGACTCCAGCGGAAACGTGTGGCGCTGGACCTTAAAACCAATAACAATGCTTTAATTTGCGATTCTTTCCAGAACTGTTGGAAAAAAGATAAAATGCAACTATAAAAAATAAAGTAAGTTAATATCATAATCGCAGCCCAGCCTGAAAAGACTGGCACAACCAAAGACAGAATTTTGTAAATGAACTTTCTAGATGATGCTGCTTGCTGCACAGGACTTTATAATGGACTTTCCAGTCATTAATGGCATCTCTGAGGAAGGCTGCAGAGGTGTTACAGCGACTTTGTGTATTATTTTAAGATAAACCTATCAATGAATATTATCAGATTTTTATTGCATGCAGTTCTGTGAGGGTGACAGGATGCAAAACTAGAAAGATGGATCTAGGGCATGACTTTGATTTTTATATTTTTGTCACAGTTAACAGGCTATAAGTTGTGTAAAAAGCTTTCTTCTGATATTTATTACAATTTTATGAAATTAAAGTTCTTGAGCATTTCTCCCCTTTAAAAACTGGCTATTTCCATTCAACAATAGTTGACTGGTTTTTATTGGATACAGAAATTTCTTTTTGTCGGGACGATTCTAAACTAGATTTTGCTTACATATCACTGGTGACATTACAATCACCAGTTTTTAACAAAGATCCTGTTTCATAGCACCCATTTTTTTCCACATTGCAAATAGCTTGCTCTTGGCCAACTATTCAGCCTAAATCCATACCACCCAAGGTTTGTGGTAGGGAATCATTGGATTAGATTACTTGCCTATATATGACTAAGCTCTGGATATTTGTAATATTCTTCAAGCAGAAAACCTTGCTGTAGTTTCTCCTCTCTAGTTAAATAGTTTCTCTTCAACAGCTTTATTTTTCTTTATTATAGTGGAGTCAGGTAACATTATCTATTAAAAAAGTGCTTGATGTTGGCCGTCTAGCAGATTGTCCAATGTGATAGTGACATTTTCCATGCTGAGTGATTCCTGCTAGCTAAACCCAGCCTGACATCCACCACCCTCAAAAAACAAAGCCGGAGAAGAAACTGAATCATGAGAAGAGTAATTTTTGTTGCCATCGAGCCTTTCCAAGCTGCCCTGCCAACCTGTGCACATCCAACAGGTTACAGGTATTGACTAGCGGCAGCTCCCAGCTGGTGGGCGCAGGGACCCTCCACTCCATTCTCATGCCAGAATGAGATTAAGAAAAAAATATTGCACATGAAGTAAAACAAAGACGGGAAATCATTCATTGTGCTGGAGCAAAAGGGGCTGTGCCAGCTGCATGACAGGTCTGGGAATAAAGGGGTGGTGGGGGCAACGTGGGTGCTGAGACTGGGTCGCAGAGCTGTGGAGGGGATGGACAGGGAAAGCAAAGCTGACTGCAGAGAATTAAAAATCAGGTGTTAAACTGGGACAGACCTGTGCCTGGCCAAGAGCCGACTGGATGGGCTGAGGACGAGAAGCAGGTGGTTGCTATAAGAAGTAGGAGCTTCTTTCCTAGCTTGTTTCTGAGCCATATGGCTATGGTATGATGGCATGTGATATAATGCTGTTACTTTAAGGACACCCCCACCCCCACCCCCCGCCGAAAAAAAAATTATGTAGAATGACCTGTTAAAATGCATATTGTAAAGGTGGCTGAGCCACCTGCTGGCATGTATGGAAGTGGAAAAATGTATAGAGGTGGCCTGTGCAGCTAAAATGGACAGTACAGCAGAGCAGTTAACCATCCAGTTGCATACTGCAAGCGTACAAAGATTATTTTAGTACATGCTTGGAGAAATTTTTAGAATAGCAATTTCTAATTTCTTTAAAAACCAAGTGAAACTGCCTAAGGGCTTGATTTTTAATTGAAATGACCCTTGTTGTCTGTTTTAAGTATCTGCTTGATATTGAAAATACTGTAAGCATTTTTACAGCATGCAGAGCTAATCTGTGGGGGCAAATCTGCCGATTAAATACTCCCTTAGGATATAATGTATTGATGGGTTACATTACAAGAGCTATGAATTATCCATTAAAAGTGTACACGAAGAACTTCCTAAACTTGCATAGGCACAATGGACAGTCAGTATTCACCACAATTATTTATTGTTTATTTTCTGAGTGCTCTGAAGCCAGCACATCACCTCAGTGGTGGTGTTTACGTTCGCTACAAAGCATCAATGGCACCGCAGAGAACCCTGACAGAGACTGTGTGCTTCAGAAAAATGGTAATGACTAGTGTTAAATTTCATGTGCACTGAGGAAAGTAACAATAGTGAAACCAAAGAAAGGTTTTATAGCAGGCAACCGCCCCCCCCATGGCCTCCCAGCACAATAAAATTGTGTCATGTTTGTCCAGGTGACAGGAGGGAGAGCATCGCAGCTGGGCTCCTCCAGTTTTCGTTAGGGAAGGTGTGTGGGTAGAGGTGAGGTGTGCGACTCTGCAGCCCCAGGGGTATTTACAGTAAATTGGGGGGGGTTCTGCAGTGATATGGGGGCAATTTAGACATCCCATGGAAGTCCTTTGGTGCCCAACAAGTGGTGGTGCCCCCCGAGCACAATTCTCGGTGCTGCTTGGCACCGATGGCATTTCCCCAGCTACTTGCCAGCCGCTGCCGGGTGCAAACGTCCTTGCAGGGTGGCTGTGTGGGTGCATCATGGCTGGTTTTGGGGCACCCTACACAAACAGTGGGGAGAGCCCACCCACAGGTAATAACAAGGTACAGCTCTGTGCCCAGGGGAGCATCGCACCTGAAACCCTACTGAGAAGATGCCCGTGCAGCACCGCTGTGGGACTGTTCCCAGGGCTGGCCCCACACTGCAAGGCACAGAGCTGACACCAGGGCTGACAGCCCTTGCTGGGCCTTGCGTGGGTTTCACCTGAGCAAAATGTTTCCCTGGTCAAGCTTATCATCCCCCTCCTGCTGCAGGGAGCTGCCTGGCCGTAGAGGACTGCCACCCTACAAGGCGCAGAGCACAGAGCCACATGCTGCTGGGGCGGCTCCATCTTCCTCCTCGAGTCTCAGATGTTGGCTGCACATCAAGCTAAGGGTGAGCTCAGCTCCGCTTGTTACTCAGAAGCTCCCCCAGATGAATGCAGTGATGGCAGGAGACTTGTTTCCCTCATTTAAGGGGAGGGGAGGAAGGAAGGAGTCGTGCTGCTGCCTGAAGATGAACATGTGGCTAAAACAGAGGTGTGTGCATCAGCCGGACGGCTGGGGACGGTCCCCAGGGAGCCACATCCTAGCGGGCAGAGTTATTTTTAGCTGCAGACAAAGAGATCTCTCCCCCGGGGACAGCTTTGCCGCTGCGGGAATCCCGCGGCCCCTGAGCTGCAGCAGGGCGAGGGGCTGCCCTCGCCTTCCCACCCAGCGGGGAGGTCATGGGAGGCAAGCGGAACGTGGGGCCACCGCCACATGGCTGCAGGCAGCAAAGGCTCTCACCGATTCAGATTCCTCTCCGGGTGAGGGGAAACGCGTGTTAGGCTGCATTTGCAATTGCAAAAGCAACACTGCTGAAAAGCCAGTCCTGCTCACTGTTTTTGAAAGCTTTCTGAGGCTGCTCTGCACCTTAAGGTAACAACAGCTTAAGAGGATTACGCTGTTAAAAATGGTAATCAAGAATTTAAAAAAACCCACGTTAATTAAGAAAAGAGAATAAGGAGCTGAGTGTCAGCTGCATTCTCAGTGATAAAATACTGGCTTTCTGGACAGTCACCATTTGGACACCTATTCAAATGGGAAGTCCAGTATCGAGGAGTTATGAAAGCGTTTTATTAGAAGCAAAATAAACCTCCCCAGTTTCTCGTATTTCTTCCCAGTTTTTTTGATGTTACTGCAAAGCAATCTGGCTTTCTGGTGACATTATATCTAAGTCAGGTTGATGTCAAATAAAAGTCACTGTTGTTGCGTGACATTTTACATAAGCGCAAGGAAATCATGGTGAGTCCCAGACGTATTGCGAGTGAAA
The DNA here is from genome assembly GCF_000690835.1 of Fulmarus glacialis. Lineage (NCBI taxonomy): Eukaryota > Metazoa > Chordata > Aves > Procellariiformes > Procellariidae > Fulmarus > Fulmarus glacialis. The sequence continues at coordinate 30,290 of NW_009186871.1, forward strand.
TGATGTTCTTTCTGTTATAAAATTTTTCAGATATGTGATTTAAAATAAAATCATTGCCTTCTCTCCTGATATTAAAAAACCTAACGATCTAATGCAAATTTGTAGCTGATAAAATTATATTTGCTACCTTCTGAGTTACCATAATTACATTTACCCAATTATGCTGAAACTCTCATTCAGTCATTAGGTGTTGATTTGTTTATGAAGTCAGCAACTGACAGCTGCTTGTATCTCATTAAGTCCTGTTCATATGTAAATGCCTCCCATAAAACTGAAATTAATTTTCATCAGTGTTAGAAATGTTCAGTCCAAGTACAATACAATTTCAGCAAGCAGGTGCATACATTTCATTTCTCCAATACAAGTCTCACTCTTGCAGCAGATTTCCTAACACCCCAAATCTCGGATAACACAGGGACCTTTTACACTCATGCTTGCCAGATGCGGAACATCTACAGATGTGCAGAAATACCAGCACGCCTAGAAAGTTTTACAAGAGAAATAGGTGCTGTTATGAACAATTTTCCGGCTGCATGAGCACAGTAACACAGCCTGACGCTACCTATGCACCCACGGTGCAAACCCTCAGCAAGGAGCTGTGCACGCAGGCATGAAAGCTCTGGCAATCCTAGCGGGGCCGTGCAGGGGTGTGAGGGCACGTTGAGGCTACCGAGGGCCAGAGCAAGGCTGACAAGACCTCAGGCCCCGGTCCCGAGTCCTGAGGTGGTTTGTTTCCCTGAGCAGTAAGCACAAGGCGGGCTGCGTATTTGGCAGGCCTCATCTTATGGGGCTGAGCCAGAAGGACGGGCCCCAGAGCCCCCTTCCCCTGGTTTTGGGAAGGCAGAAGAGCCGCCTCTCGCCCTCTGCACTGGTTTTCCTGGCCGTTACTAAGTTTTCACCCATGGGTGGTTGTTGCAGCGGAGTGTGGGTGGGGAAGGGAGAGGACAGGGAGGGCCGGCGCCCCGAGGAAGAGCCCTACGGACCATATTTGCTACCAGGCCCCCGGGATGATGCCCTCTGTGTGGCCGGGCTGGCGGGGGAGCTCTGCACATCACATGTTCACCAGGAACCCCCAGGGTTGTAAAGGCAGAATCTTGCCCTCTGTTAGCATCTGTGCTTTAAAAATGCGAAAAAAAATCCCCTCCCAATCTCAACCCAAAGGAGCGACTGAGCCCTCGGTCTGCTCCTTGCCGGTGGAAAGGAAGGAACAAAGAGGGAAAGCGGATGAGATGCATCTGGTGTGTTGGATTGCTTCTGGTGGGGAACATGCAGCCATCCTTCCCCTTCACCTTGATTGCTCTGCAGCACAGCACAGTTGTACTGAAAAAGTGTTTTATGAAGAGCAAAGTAATGTTCAGTGGTAATTTGTACCTTAATTACAAACAAAACTCTGCTAACAGACGGGAATCCCTTCAGGTACAAGAGAGAGGGTAAAATATTTATGATTTGTGCACAGCATAAAATAGGAACCCTGCTATTATTTCATCATAATTTCTCCCCACTGTCTCCTAAATTAAAATGGAATTATTTGCTTCTGTCACCTCATATGCTGAGGAAAATTATTAGATCCTAAAGAAAAAAAAGCTCACAACATTGGTATTAACATCAACTATACAGTGTATAATAATAACTTTGAGTACAGTATAAATATCATATAAATAAATTTAAAAATAACAGCCTACTTTGGAGTATATCCTGCAAAATTGTAGACACTTTTTAAACTCCTAAGTGCCTATGTACACCACAGTTTTTACAGCTGGTGGCACATAACGGCATGTAAGATTCAGTACATTATAATCTAACTACAAGGCAGCTATTCATAGACTTACTTGTGCCATTTGGAATTATCTGACCTGATACACTTCAAGGATTCAATATTTGCCCCTGATGTTTTGGCTGGGAATATGAAATTCTGAATATTGTCTGTACAGTAAAAATGGCCAGTATATTGTGGGGTGGTTGATAGAAATAGGTTGTGTTGAGGCCATGGAGAATGCAGAAAAATGATGGACAGGGAAATACAATGGTAACTTAATCTGAGCAAGCTGTCATTGCAATTGCTGTAGTGGATTCAGGTCAAACATAAGCAAGGTGTAACTCTAATTGGAATAATTTAATTCTCAAATGAAGGAAGCCCTTAAGATTATTGAGATTTGTGACAACTTTTTATTTGTATGTCATAATAAAGCTTTTAAAATAAATAATGGAAGAAATAATCTAGTTAAATAAATAAAAATGTTAGGGCAGGCAAAACAAGTTTGATTACAATAAGATGAATAGGGTAGGGCTTTCTGATAATTTTTGTTGCTGTTTTGTGCAGAAGAGAATGTTATTTTTGAAGACATGCTATAAAAAGAAACAAGAGGTAAAAAATTCCCAGAAATGAATCATTAGTTACTGTTTATACTAGGCTTTGGTCTGAAGATGTAAACAATAAGGAATGTGCAAAATAAAAATTAACAATCCAAATAAAGCCTTCCTCCAGTGGGCCATTTACAGACAAGCACCACTATTTTTGAAAAGGTCTGAACTTTATTAGAAGAGTCACATTATATATTAAAAACAATCCTAAACAATAGTTTCTGGTGACTTCACCAACATTTCATTCTCTAATTATGTAAGGAAGGCATTTTATGTTAAATACTTGCAACTGGGTCAGCCCCGGTACCCTGGTACCCCCCACCCACTGGCTTGAGTATCATCTACAGAGGACTTGATCTCTGTCATAGCAATATCAAAGTAGATGAACTATCTGCATCAAAAAAAAAGAAAAACCAAGAAAGAAATGCTCACCAAGTCTTCTGTGGTAAAAGGACGGTGATTCTCCTCCACTGAGTAAATTCGCTGGAGTGGTAAATACTTGCTGATGTAAACTCCTGACAGCTTGGCATACTGGGAAGACATTCCTTGAAGTAAAAAATATTTCAAAACCAAATTTAATGTTGAGGCAGAATTGGAAACAGAAGCAAGGGTTAAACATTCACAGAACCAGGAGCTCGCCTGGGTCCAGATGTTGCAGCAAAAGACTCAGAAGCAGAAATATCCTGGCATGATCCAAAAAATTTCTCAGAAAACTAACAGTAGTACAATTCAGGATAGGAGAAAAACCATATGACTCATTTGAAGAGGTATGTTTGGCATTAGTGACTAGTAATTTTTTGTTTTCCTCCATGAGGATGTCTAGCTCATTTTTTTACTGTTCTCACCCCAGCGCTGACTATGGAGTAAGTCTACAAGGCCACTGAGGGTTAAGTCTGCGAAAGTGACCTCCAGACCATTATACCAGTCATTTTAGAGAACTACTTGTGAGGCCTGGGGATGCTGGCTCCCCCCACTCCCTCCATCTGCAATGGGGAGCAGCAGTAGAAATGGCCAGAGCCATGCGGGAGCACCCAAATGCAGTCTGCTGAAGCTGCCTCCAGAGGCCCTTACCTCCAGAGCTGTATTAGCTTTGACACCTACAGCAAGTGGTGTAAATTCCTCCTTCCTGCTTCCATGATTCTTCCTGTATTTAACTCAGATTCCTAGAGAGGTCTATTCCCAAAATTTTCTTTTTTCTTTTCAGAAAATCTGATCATTATCACATTTTTATATTAAATATAAACACAGTCTATTTTCCCAGCCTCTTAGAGTTTTCTAGACTTGCCTTTCCCATGTTACTCCATTTTTCTGCAATATTCCATTCATTTATTTATATATTGCTAGAACAGCACCCAACGCTTTTGTGCTATGGTTTTGATGAGGTATTAGTAAAGCGCTTGAATGTTATTACCAACCTGTGCATTCCTTTTCTAGCTACCCATTCAGAGTCCCTTCTGCCACCACTGCCCCAGCACAGCTCCTCCTGACCGTCCCCACATCTCTGAGAGCCTTTCGCTGTTCACTGTTGTGCTCATCCCCATGGAGAGTGTCAGGCACAAGGGGGACCTTTGGGACAGACACTTGCCTATGCAAATAGCATACTTCGACTGCTATGGAACTAATAATAAGCATTGATACTCTACAGTAGTTAAAACAATTAAGAATATTAATCTAGTTAAATTATACAGTAATAGTTGTATATTAAATACGAAGAAGGACAGAATACATTATTTTACAGAGAAATTTATTGCTTAAATACCTAAGAGTATTAAATGAAAATCTGATTGCTTATGCAATTGGTTTTTTTTCGGTAGATTTTCTAAAGGCTTAATTTCCTTTCCGTCGGTTTTCAAACATTTTTCATTAATTCATCTCCCCTAAAAGATCTTATAAAATAGGATCTGATCAGTGCATGCGAAGCAAACAAAACTTTCAAACATTTTAATTAATTAGTGTTTTTTGTGTTCGCCAGACTACGTCCTTGAAATATTCTACAAATAGCCTTATCTATTACTCTTTTATCACAGCAACATGGGTGGTGTGAGAAAAATGATTTGGCTGCAAGTTGTTCTCTCTGAACTCAGCTCCACTGAGAGAGGAAAGGAGCACTAAAATCTGAAGGCAACTGATCTTCCATTGATGGCAAGGACAAACCCTAAACACCCACCACTAGGAACTATTCTTGGACACCATGATGATGCCTGCTAGGTATCAAAGACATGAACATTGTTTGAAATACAGTATTTACAGCTTTCCTCTGAATTCTGTTTAAGGTAAGAAAGCATCACTTGGATTTGCAAAGTTTAAAAATTCAGTTATTGCCATTTCCCTACTCTGCCCAACAAAGCAAATGTGGCGAAACACAACATGGCAAAAGGTAACAGGACAATGCTTTCAGTGCTCATAGAAGATGTGGGACTGGACATTCAAATCCCTCTGTGAACCTACAGATCAGACAGTGAAAAGGCACCAGGACAAGTTCCCTGACACCCTCTGAACCTGCTTCGAGGCAGCCGAAGGACCTTGGTTAGTTCACCCTGAGGCCAGGGAAAGTCCAGCTTGCCATCTAAGAGGGAAAACAAAAGCACAAATTATGTCCAAATGCGCTATTCCCATTTGTGCTGAGACAGGGCTGAGCCACACGGGGAAATAGCAGCCAACACTGCTATTTGCACTTCTAGCAGAGGCAGGGAAACAGCCGGTCATTATGGCCCTGGACTGTGTTTGAACCAGGGATGGGAGATGAAAGGCTCTACATTACAATCCCCCGAAGGAATGCCTTTCCATTTACGAAATGGCTGCGCACAAGGGCAGAAAGAATTTCTATCCATTTAAATGCCAGGAAACAGTAGATGCATTTTGCTTTGAAAAACAAAGCAATAGTGCAGGAAAGATGTCGGCCATTACTCTGTAGCTCTGTCTAACTGTGCCCCAGTTCTTTTCTCAGACTTGGTCCATTCCTGTCACAATTGTGTGTTTCAGGTTCTCAGATACCTTTCTTCCAAATATCACGAAAAACAGTTTAAATACTTCTGTTAGTCATTTTGACTGATTGCAACTGAGAATTTCTTTATAGAAAGGGCAATGAGGAAAACATCCTCCTTTGTTCAATGCCACAAGTATATTCCAGATGATCTTTGTATAAGCAGAGTTTATGGAAGACAGAGGTCCTCGATGCCAGCCTCACCTCCTGAACAAGATGCCACGTGAGGCCATGGTTGGTGGAGTAGTCCAGCTTCACCTGGTTGTCCATATGAGGAGTAAATGCCTGACCACAGCCCATCACCAAGTTGAACTGTATCATATACGAAGCTCCGATCTGCATAGACTGGGTCTCCACGTAGCGCATGCTAGAAGCTAACTTTGAATCTCCTGTAAAACTGAGAAATGTAAGGAAAGAATCAGGATCCATCCCGAAAATAATTCAGAAGGGAACATTATGAATGGTTCTGGGTTAAATACAGCAATGCTTCTTTCTTTGTTCTGCAGATTGGCACATGGGATGAGACCACGCACAGAAGCATCTTTCCGTTGGTACTTCTGCAAATTACCAGGAAGGCCCTGAAGTATCCCAGAGTGTGAAACACTGAATTATTCTGTTAGTTCTTACTATATGCTCTTTGTATTAAGGATCAAGTTAGGATCAAGCAAAGGAAAACGCACAGAAAAAACAACAAAAAGAAAGTTCATTCCCCAGGAGTGTCCATTGCCTAAGGTCATGTCACAGTAACAGCTGTAATTTCATTCAAACACTGGGAAGATACACTGCATTTAGTTTAAAATATTCTTATTACATAGACTTTTCATTCCATTGATTTTTCAAGTGATTCTATATGCAATGAATTCACTGACTTTTGACTGTGTTTCAGAATTAATATCACCTATCCTCAGCTTCTTTTCTGCAGGATGTACTGATATAAGAGTTATACTATCCAGTGGATTGGAGAAGATAATTTTGTCAGTATTAATGTTTGGAACTCACCAAGCCTCATATATGATACAAGGTACCCAGTTATCACATACATGGTAACACAATATATAGTTTGAAATTACAAGGTTATTTCAATTTAAATGCAGGTTTTTCTTTTATGCGCTGTTCAAAAGGGAAAAAAATCAAATGCAAGAGAGGTATAAGAAGGAAGTAATAACACCTTAAATTTTGAATCCTGCACACTAGCTTTCAAAACAGAATGTTTTTAAGAAAATTCACATAGAATGAAAATCATCTCCCTCTCCTTGGTTTGAGATGTTTAGTTAGCATCTTCAGAAGTACTGTAGTTCTTTCAGCTTCAACATTTTCTAAGACTATTCTTAAATGTAAACAATTTAGGATAGGGATTGCATCTTTTTAAAGAAAATCACTGCAAATCATCATGCAAAAATAAAAAGTTACATTTAGTACAGTGGTGATGAAGAGAATAATCTAGTTCAAGGTTTCCTTTATGGTTGAGTAAGTTACAGTTTATCATCTTAAATAAGAAATCCTAATCTTTCAATACCGTACAATAAAACATATTATCTTCTACCCCTGTAAAATTCAAGGTCACAATGAAGTCAGTGTAAGGACTAGGAATACAAGTCAGCATTACTTAGCACTCTTTTAAATTAATTCACTGACCCACACTGTTTCCTATAGTGTCCTTTCCAGAGAGAGCAGTTAAGCCATAAATGTCAGCATCCTACCTTAAAGCTGTAGAAGAAATTACTGAAAGCTGACATTAGTTTTGTCATTATCAAATTGCTATTACTTGGCACAAGTTAAGATCCAGGCTCCTTTTTACTCTCTGACCTTGCTCTCTGTGACTTCATTTCCTAAAGGATGATCCAATTCATGGCACCTTATGAAACCATCCAGTCTACGTCGATCAGCACCATGAACAGACTGAGGATGGACATTCCCTTCACTGCTGGGGCACTGTCATGGACAACTGGACCAGAAGGCAGTAAGTTGCCTTGGAAAACTCTCTCAACTGTTTGCTCTTTCAGTCAGTGTTGTCAGTGTTTTTCTTCTCAATGGGAAGGATAATTTTAAGTTGAGCAAGGAGGCATAATGTACACTCATCAGCATCTCAGAAGAATTTGTTTGGATAATGCCTGAATTTATTTTTCTTCCAAACCTTATCTTGTACTTTTCAAAATGACCAAAAACTGAAAATTTAAAAGTTAAAGCTGACTCGGTCTGACATAGTTTTAATTTCTACAATGCAGCTTGAAATTTCATGGCTGATGTGGGAAATCAAAGTTTTACTGAAACCCTCTTGGGAAATCTGTGCCAGTACAATCAGGGTCTTCAAGTATCAGTCAGCTATGTGCAGTGTAATCTGCTGAAAGTTAAATGTAGCAATGATTTGGAAAATGATTTGGCATTGCCCCCATAAACCTGGGCACAACACATCACAGTTACCTAAAGCTTATCTGAACAGAATAAAGGAGTCAAAACTAAACAGTTTGGAGAAGCATCCGCCTGGAAGCTATCTTCCCCAAAGTGGTGGAAGAAAGGTGAAGGACTGGTGCTCAGCGTAGGTGCAAAGAATTAAATGTTTCATTTTGTCTTTGTCTCCACAAAAATTCCCTCTTTTCTATATTACTGGTGTAAAATTAGAAAAAAAAAAAATCTTAAACTCTGATCTTTTTTACTGGTGGCATTCAGGTCATGATTAAAACAATTTAAGTTTAGTATTCATTTTTATGTAATAACTTAGCCACTGGATATTGTATATAGTACATTAAGTAAGCATCATTTTAAAGTCAAAACAGCTCTTTAAAACGGATATTAAAGAAATGTGAAAAAGGAAGGTAGTGAGGAGATGAAGACAATCTGTGATGCTCCATAAGAAGCTCTTTTAAGGGGAGGAAATCACATTATGGGTTCACAAAGTCCTTTATCATCCACAAATTGCCTCCAGCTGAACAAGGGTAGCATTAAAGGTGGGGGCTCCACCTTACTTGCAGCTTCTTCGCTTTCCAGCTCTCCTGTGTATGTGGTTAGGGGTATGCTTTTCTGCTGGAATAGCAAATGTTTTCTTTGTTTGTTCTGGGAGTCACGCAGCTGGAATACGTTTCTGGATTTTGTAAAAGACAGACTACTGTCCCTGGCATAACAATAATTAACTAAAAAATCTGCAGAAATGAGAATGCAAAGGCTACATTTTTGTATAAATATGTAGCTGTGAGTTTGTTTCTAGCACATATATAATTAGACCTGTGGAGGCGCAGGAACACAATACCCATAGGTACCCTCAGAACAATCGCTCTCCCTCCAAGCACGGCCAACTAATTGGTACTTCTGGGAATGATATCACAGCCAATGTCAGCCAATCTGCGCTGCTCCAAACTGCTCTGGGATCCCCAGATTTACCACATTTTCAAGGCCAGTACTTTCAGGAATACTGAAAAGCCACAGAGATGCAGCTGATTTTGTAAAGCTGCATTGACCGAGAATATTGACATGATGGCCAAACGCTCACGCTAGCCCCAGCTGTGCTTCCATCAAAGACAGGAGACGTTTATGTCATACCTACTTTGTTAAATAATTCCTAAAATGTATTAATATATTTTAATTAAGTCAATTACTGAAAGAAACTTTCTGCATGGTACAGGGTAATAATTAATCTAAAAGACAAAACATTTTATAAACACATGTAAACTATCAAGATGGTGTAGGGCAACTGTATTATATTGCTCCGAAAGGATAGTTCATTATGAGCTAGATTTACAGTCTTGCCCCAGGCTGCTCCAGGGACAGTGGGACACTCTATTGTGCGTTACATTGAGTTAAATCATAATGTCATAATCTGACTGAAGACAGTTTTTTTATATAATGCTATTTTATTTGTGTCAAGATGAATATTTTTTAAAAAAAAAAGTTTTAGTGTCCTTATCAATATGTAAATGCATTTCAGCAAGTGGCTGTAAATATTCTGTAACACTCCAGAAGCATTTGGGTCAAAACCTTGCCTGTGTATGAGCATTTTGGAGAAGTGATGAATTAACGTACATCATCAAACACTTCATTTAAAAAGTGTTCTGGAGTCCTTTCAGTATACCCAATACACTTGCTGTAATAAAGTCTAAGAACCAATCTAAAATCAAACATTGATGATTACAATCAAATCAAGTGACTGTTCCAGATACCATTCTAAACCACTCAAAAATCACCTTTGCTCAAAACATATGTATATCAACAAACCTCTCTTTTCTAAATGTAGTCAGAGAGTGGAAAGAATAAACTCTCTCTTCAACAAAAATAAAAATCCCTCTCATCAGTTTTCCCCAATTTTAAGGATAAATACTTCAGATTCTGAGGCAGAAACGGAAGCCTAATAGACAATTAAAGGCAATTCAGTGAAAATGGGCCTGGGGATGACACCCTGTAAAATGATTTATAGCATATTTACTAATGAAAAAGCAGTTGTCAGACTTTTCTCAAGAGGATGGTGTCAGTGCTACTGCAAACTCTGCTCATAGAAAGTCATGAGTTAGAAAATGAGAACCAAATGGACTCACAGCTGGGAAAAGCCAACAATAATTAATTTAACTAGCAGCCATTTGTACAGACTTTGTGTAAGTTTAAAAATTTCCCTTGAGAGAAACAAGGTCAGTGAAGGATAGAGTTCATGTCTTCCAGTGATAATGAAAAAAACTTATACATAAATAGCAAGGAAATATTTCAAAGGCTTCGATTCTTTATTTGATGCATGGAAAGTTCAACATTTCCACTATGACCGAGCACTACAAATCCTAGGCCATATATGGGATGGAGAATTTAGCTTAGCGTTTATTATTTTGATTCTGATTTAGAGCCATAGGAGTAAAACAGAGGAACGTCTGCTATCTTAAACAACATACCCGCCTCCCCATGATAAACCGGTCTTACAAGAACAGAGTGAAAACAATGTCATTAAAGAGCTTTCATTCCACTCTTTGATGAAGAAGATGCAAACAGTTTGAGCCCTAACATGTTGTTTCATTTTAATGAGCAGCGAGTACCTTCCTTGTCCTTATTAAAGTGGTTAATGGTGCTTCTACTGCCTCATTATCACTGCTAGAACACATTCAGTGTTGTTCCTACTGCTAAGCCAACTCCTTTTAGTTTGACAGATGATCAGAAAGTCAAATCAGATTGCTCAGAGATACTTGTTAATAAAATTCCAACAGTGTTTCTCTGAGTGCCCATGGGGACGCTAAAATTATTTATATTTTCTTGAGGTTTTCTATAATTACTGTGATTGTACTTTCTCCAAATAAATATATCTATGCCAATTAAAGCCATACTGGGTTTATATGTTGATCAAACTACCATGAAACTGTTATTTAATTTTAATCAAAACATAGAGATTAAATTGAGCTTCCTTTGTATTAATTCCAAATGTTACACTTAGGTACTCCAAAATTTAATTTTTGTGAAGCAGGTTAACGTTTTACTAAAAAAGCCTATTTTTACACAATCCTAACAGAATTTTCTTCTTTGTTTTTCACTTCTTTTTATTTTCTTGCCTTTTTTTCTTTTAGGGCAGGTGATGTTTTGTTGCTTTTGTTTCTAAATACACAGCACATTTCAGGCGTAATTGCAATATGTCATAATGCTGATCACAGTGTAAATGACTAAATGGATATAATACCAGACAAAATAACTACAAATGACTAACGTCATTCTACCAACATTCTGCTGCCTTTCCTTTTTGGAGTGTAACCTAATGGCTATGTAAACAGATCTGAACATCACTTACAAAATATTCAGAGTCTGCACTTAACAGATTATTTCATAACCTGTATACCCATATTAACCTGACTGGATTTTAAGTGAAGATTATGAAAATTTTCTAAATTGTTTCTGTTAGGATATTCTTTAAATATTTTGGGGGAAGGAATGCTACACTCAAAGTTCCCATCAAAAATAAACCTCTGTGCAATGGGTGTAAAAACTTACTGCTAATTGCTATTAGATGAGCAACTGTATTTTTGTCTATAATGTGAGGATGAGGCACAATTACTCTGAATAGCTGCCAGGTTCTTAGCAGGGTGAATAGACAAAGAAAAGAAAAGTAGAACAGAAATGAATATGTGTTTCTCACCAGAGAGTCCAGTCATGTCCACAGTAGGGCTGAACATTTCCCAGGTAGAATCCCAGAGACTGTGTGACTTCAACTAGGTTGGTGAAGTCCAGACTGATGCTATTGAAAAGCACAGAAGTCATGATGATTTCATCAATCGCCCACACATCTTCGCCTTGAGAAGAGTGATATGGTTGCCACCATCTGAACTGAATGCCAATCTGTCTTGCATCTTCAGGCAGCTCCACTGAAATTATTCTGGAAAACAAAACAAAATTATTATTCAAAGTTTCACTGTTTGTAATAATTCCATGGGGATGTATTTTATGGTTATTTTTTCTTACTGACCCTCAAAATCATGGACTAAATTCAGCCCACAAATACCTTAACATCTACTGGTATAGCTTCTATCAGTGACAGGGACAGGGGAATTGTTGGTTCTCTTGGTAGTCAATGTATTTATTCAGAGACAGCCATGTGCAAAAGCCACCAATTTTGTAAATTTTGCTGCTATTATGGAGCTCTCTGTAAATTTTACGGTTGCTCTTGTTTGCCAGAAGGAACCTGAATGCCCTCCGTCTGAAACCCAGCTGTAGGTCAGGGGCTTAGACTGCCAAAGGGATGATCAGCTGACAAAGATTTACTAATTCCAGCTCCACTTTCTCAGACTTGGTGGATTTTATCCTGATCTGAAGAGATGCATCTTCTTAACATCCATGCTTGTTTCTGCACAGCAGTGTCGTCATGCCTGTGTTGCTGTTGTCCTAGAAGAACCCATCCCTCTAAACTGCCACGTTCAAAGGGGAGAAGGTTCATCTTGTCGGACAGTGATTATGTGTAGTCTCTTATGGCACATACTTTTCTTCTGTAGTTGCATAGAGATGCAACTGGAGGTGAGTGCCAGGTGCTTCTCCTGGTATGCAAGGTCACCTGGTTTGTCATGGCAACTATGTCAACAAACCTGTAATTGACAAACTGCAAAGAAAATTAAGAGTAATATCTAATTTCCAGAGCAATTATCATATACAGCAGCAGGGAGCATGCATTAATTGCCACAGCAACAACACCTTCTTGAAAGCTCCATAAATCACCAGGACCATGGTGCCCCATGCAATGCACATGAGCTGTGAAACAGGCTGGCAACAGGGACACTTGTCTCCGTCAGTGTACAATCACTTGCTGGCAAAAGAGTTTTCAGCAAGCTCATCATGTAGCTGATGTTTTTCTTTCTCTCTTAGAGGAAATGTGGATAAAATGGCAAATCAGGTAAATTGGAAACATCATTTTATACTTTAGCACCAAGTTTTTTGCAGATCTGCCTGTTGTAATGTTTTGTTCTGTGTATATGAAACAGCCTTGTGCCTGCAGCACTCTTAGTGCAAAACCACACTCTTAAAAATGACTTGCTAAACTGTCCTTGTAAAGAGTAAATTTATAATGCTGCTGTTTAATGTCACATTGATTTTAAAGAAGAATACGCAACAAAAAATCAAACGGCTTGGCTAAACAAGCGGGAAGCACTCAAAAAGTCCTGGCTGGCATTTCCTGGAGCCCCTTTCTGCCAGTTGTAGGCTGGAGAGAGCAGCATCGAGGGACAGCCAGAGGTGATGACTGCTGTGTCCCTGTGGCAAGGGACCAGCAGTGCACACACTTTATGTATGGCAGATACATTTCTTTTGCTGCTCAAGTAAACATGCTTGAATAACTTCATACCCTTCTAAGAGAAAGACCAAGCCCCATTACTCTTTGGCACGTGAATAAAATACAAGGACTTTCTTTCTACCAAGGGTTCCCTAATAAGCAGCAACTCTGACTTTTTGGGTCAATTTTTAAAGGCACAAACTACAAGGACTTTCTTTCTACCGAGGGTTCCCTAATAAGCAGCAATTCTAACTTTTTGGGTCAATTTTTAAAGGCACAAATGACACTAAATAGCTACTGATGCTAAAAGGCACTGATAGTTTTGTCTTCCATGGTTCAGTAGGGCGAACCTGAGGAAAGCCGGTACCCTGGCTAGGAGGAGCGCTGCATCCAGCGTACGCCGTGAAGCACTTGGCACTTGTGTGAGCTAATGCTCTGTTATAATCCTGGGTATAATTCTCTGACGGTGGCTGTCTCTGATGCCTGCATCTTTCCTTTTAACTCTTATAAGCTCACTCACGTGGACACTAATTCTCACTGACAGTAATTTACAGAAAATCCTAAATCATGACATACACCACTGATATACCTATAGGATGTTAAAATATTTAACACATGTTAAAATAAATTTATCATCCCAGGGGATTAAGCAAACACAATTTAAACATGTTGGTGTAAACCACCGTATATGGCACATACGTTAGTATGCAGAACCTGACTTCATCCCCAGTTATAACAGCTTCTCCTGTCTGGCTTTAATTTGCTGGAGATAGATGGAGAAGGAGGGAGATTCTTGCTAATGACTTTTCTGCTGCAGAAAAGAAGAGTGTTCCTACTAACATTACCAGCTACCATTAGATTTCTTAAAAACCAGCTGGGAGACCTTTGCTCTGATCTCATTCTTTCAAGCTATGCGCATACCTAATATTGAAAAGCCACCGCTGTTCTGCTCAGAAGAAAAATGCAGCTGTCAAATGTTAGCAGATTAAATGCACCTTTTCAGCAGAACATTAAATGTGTAATTATTTTTTGTATGACTGAAGATTAATTAAATTTCTGGATACAGATTGATTGCTAAACTTTGCAGCAGTCCATCTATGTTACCAAAAATGCTGATATTTTCAGACAACATGATATGAAAAGTTGAAGCTTTCTTCATGTTCTTCATCATAATTATTGCCAGCATTATCTTCAGGTTTGTACGTCTATCATTTTTCTATCTACCCAGAGTGGATATACATACCCCATGGCAAAACCTTTCTAACCTGTGTATGTTGTGGTTAGCTCTTTGCCCTGTCAGAACAACAGAAATTAAGTGTTTCATACTTAATCTCAAAAAGCAAAAAAGGTCTCTGGCATCAATATAATTTACTACATTTATATCTTAAACTTCATTAAAATCAGTCACTGGAATGTGTATTTTCCTTTTTGTTATAAAAATTTCATAGTGCTATATATTAAAAACCTTTAGGGAAATATAATTCCTACAGCTGTAATCTTGAATCTAAGAATTAGAAACAGGGCCATATAAAATATATATGTGACTATAATAAAGGACTGGAAGGGAAATTTTGAAGAAGGCTTATGAATGTTCTAGTTCGTAGGATCTTTCCTTTGGAAACATTTAAAACTTCAGAAATTAAAGCCCACATGCAGTATACTTCTACCAAATACAGCTATTCCTCTCAGATTATTGAGTATTTCTTATAGCTCCCAGGAAATATATTTAATGTTACAAGTTTTTTTCCATTAGAATATTCTTAAACACCTTTTGTACACTGTAATTTTGCATTGAGTTATTAACAAGATGAGGAAATCTAATTTTTTTTAAAATGAGCTGATCTGAGCTCAAGATGTATAAATAATGAAAGTTATACGTAGCTAACATATCTATATGTGCAGACGTATCTATAGTCCCACCCCTGGAGTTGACTCAGGCATTATCCTGGAACTGGAGGGAGGGGTAGGGAAGAGGACATAGGGCAAAGCCACCCTTAGGCAGGAATGGACCAGCTGGGACAGATGCCACCGTCAGCTCTGCCTCTCGTGTGCCCCTCGCAGAGCACCTCCTTTCATCGGGACTTACTGGTTCTGCTGCAGCACCTCGTGAGGTGGATGTGTCCAGGTTTGAGTGCGTTGGCACAGAGCCAGCCCCGATTGTTCTGGGCTTGCGGTACAAGTGTGCTCGTGGAGACTCCTGATTTTGCATGTGCTTTATTAAAACTGGTGGATGGTCTCACAAATGTAACAGTAAGTAATACCTAAATTCTCTAAATACATCAGATACATTCCTCTCTAATCTGACACCAAACACAGGTGCTGCTAGACGAGATGAGCTCTTTGTTCAGCTTCTTCATGATTTGCACAATTCCCAGGCAGGGTCACTGGCAGGACCTCCCAGGGCACTGAGTCCAGCCCACAGGCACAGGCACAAAACCGTGCAATCCCCTTCATAACGGGAGCAGGCGCCATTTCCC